>NC_073691.1:4186825-4336825 GCF_029784155.1 Uranotaenia lowii
TGTGAAAAATTGCAAATGTAAAATCAATTCTGTGATCCGTGTTTTCGTGTGGCTATATAAAGAGCCGATTTTTTTACGAGTCCGGTTGATGAAAATTTGTGGCTCCGGAGAGTGATCCAGCAAAGGTGACATCATTTCACTTCCGGTGAAAATCGGTTTTTCCCTTCGCCACCCATCGGCACTGAAATCATCCAGCAGCTGCACCTCCAACACCTTCACCCACATTTGCTTCCTTTGTGGAAACTTTCCACAGCTGCACCTTCTTCGTCCAATCGTCAGTCACCTTCCGTCGTTAGAGTCTTCCGGAAGCCGTCAGAAGTGCACGAAAATCAGCAGTCGGATTGCGAAAGGTAATAATCAACAATATTCATAATTACCAAAAAAAAATGATTCGAAAATTAACCAATTGCTTAATCACATTTAAGCCAATTAGCCTTTTTGATAAAACGGGTTAAAAAATTCCACATCTCACCTACCTAATGCCATATAACTGATGGATGACAGCATTGTCCACATTGGGGTAACAAATAGCGCATCGTCGTCGGTTGTCGCGAGTCACGACGTTTTATCTTATCTGTTTGACTTAATATTCAAAACAGGGCTCAGGCATTCTTTCTAAAGTACCCACCTACCTACTTACCCTATCTGGGGGTAAATGGAATAAAATGATTAATTTAATGAGATAATTGAAATCCAATTGCTATGATTTGAGGTAATTTTCAGATTTTTCTTAACTACTTAACTTGAAAGTCATTAAGAAAAAATCATAGCAAATCGAAATTTAAACTGACACCGAATAGAAAACTAATCGAAAAGTTTTTTTTAACATGCAATTCAAAATTCGAAAAAAAAACTGTATTATAAAGAACTTTTTAGACGATGTTTTACCTCAGTAGAAACACATATCTAACGCTTCATACAAAAACAGAAATTGTCTTCAGTGTTTACTCGAAATTTTGAATTCTTTCAAAAGTATCTGAAATATACCTTCCAGGAGCTTGACTCAAACTGATGTTCTATTTTCCAAAACTTTATATGACGAATAACAAAGTTTGATGACACTAGCTTTTGCTTTGATTTAGTTGCTTCATTGATTTTTGTTTACAATTCACATTTTTCCTAACTTCAACCAGGATGTATCATTCTTTTTGAATAGGTAATGAGAATACAAAATTTCAGGTTTTTCATTCTAAAGCTTAGTTCTTTTAGAAATGGGACACTTTCTATCGCTAATAACTCTTTAACTAGTAATCGGACATTCAAAATTATGACAGCGTTTTGTTGCCTGTAAAAAGTACTATCTGACCTATTTTTTTCAAAATTAAAAGTTTACTCGTTTTTGAGATATTTACAATTCAAGAGAAAGAGAAAAAAATAATTTTGCACAGTTTCCTTCAAAATCCATCATTATCAAATTGATAGCTGAACAAACCGTTGATTATTCAAAGAATAACTGTGTGTGAGTGGTGGAATAGTATGCAAACACTGTCAAAAATGTCTCCAAAGTTCAAATCATGCATTGGAGTGAAGCACGTGATCAACAACTACGGTTAAGGGTCATCAAGGAAGTCATGTCTCATACCAGAATTTTTATTTTTAAGTAAACGAAGAACTAAGTTTAGATCGCTGAAATGTCCAACATTTTTTTCTCTGAGAAGCTCAAAGTGTTGCCTAGTAATGAGTGATTCAAACCTAACCTTGAACATCCATTTTTTGCTAGTTTCAGAGCTCGTAACCTGTATAGCCAGTACCGAGGCTATGGGACAGATGATTTCTGATGAACGCAAAACTTATGAAATACCCTATTTTAAAAAAATCCAGCGTTTGAATCCTATACCATGCCTGCTCGTGGCAAGGTCCCGGGTATATTAAAGTATGTATTTTCTCGTTATTTTGTACAAAATATAATTATTTGCCAAAATTCTTCTCCTGTGGAAAAAAACTACAATTTTCAAAACGAAAATTTTTATTTTCGCTGTTTTTAAAAGCCTTAAAAGAGCAATCTTGAATGTACCCTTCGCAACCTACGATCTATACTAACCGATTATACTTTAAGTTCAATCTCATGATGGTTTGACTTCGTTATTGTCAGATTTTGCCAGCAGAAATTCCACTTAAAACGCTCGAAAAGTGGCTCAAAAATAATGAAATTTGTTAATTCCGAAACAGCTGTATTCACTAAATTGCCCTCAGTTTCTTTTAAAAGAGAAGTATTGGACCGAAAAGTAGCGGAAATTGAAGGAGGAGGATGTAGCCACTTAAAAAACAAATAAGGCGAAATATAAGTTTGAAAAACTGATCAATATCATGACTGAAAAATGTGTGCGCGGGCCGATGGGAGGTATAAAGAATGAAGTAGAGATTTTTCTTACAAAAAACGATAAATATTTTTTTTCAAATTTTTTCATGAATTATCATAAAATTACTTTCATTTCATTCATAGAAAGTATTTTGATCAAACGAATGGTTTTTGAGATACACGCATTCGTAACTGTCCCATTTCTAAAAGAACTAAGCTTTAAAGTGAAATAAACAAGAACCTAAATTATTCATTCAACAGGCCATAATTTTTTTACCATTGGGTAAACATCAACCAAGTTTTAGACACTTTCTCTGGGGACTTTCTGATATTAGTTAGGTACATGCTATCAAACTCGAAGTCGTGTTTTTCGATTCAACGAAAATGGAGGTGAACCAACGCGAGTCGAGAGAACAAATTCTTTCCAAACACCTGGAATTTCCTGACCTGTCGCACCGGCATTTGGGAAAAATGTTGAACATTCACCATTCAACCGTCTCCTGTGTGTTGAAGCGGTTCCAGGAGCGGTTGACTTTGGACCACGGCAAAGGAGCTGGAAGAAAACCAGAACCGGAAAACAAAAAGACGGAGGGAAAGGTTAAACGGATGATTAAAGCAAATCTCAACTTCTCAAGCCGTGATTTGTCTAAAAAGATTGGCATGTGGCAGAACTACATCCAGAATGTGATAAACAGAGTTGAACCACATACATACAAGGTACAGAACTTCCCAAACCGCGATGAGCGGCACCAATCGACGGCTGAAACTCGGGCACAGAAGCTCTACGAGAAGATGCTGACAAAATATGGCTGCTGTGTGATGGACGACGAAAAGTATATGAAAGTCGATTCTAAGCAAATTCCGGGGTTGGAGTTTTTACCGGCAAGAGCAAGTTCGATGGGGACGACGAATTGAGGAAGAACAAAATGTCGAAGTTCGCATCCAAATATCTCATTTGGCAGGCCATCTGCTCTTGCGGACTGAGGAGTGAGCTTTTCGTGACAAAGGGCATAAGTAAATGGCGAGATGTACAAATCGGGTGCCTCGAGAAGCGCCCTGTGCCATTATTGCAGCAGCACGACGAAGCTCCGCTGTTTTGGCCAGATTTGGCATCATGAAACTATTCTAAAAGTGTCCTGGAGTGGTATGAGGCCAATTTTGTCCATTTTATTCCAAAGGACATGAACCTGTCAACTTCGGGAGAGCAAGAAGACAGTCAAAGACCAGAAGGACATGTTAAGAAAATTTTAAAAAAACTGAGGAACTGGTACAGGATTTTGGAGTTTTTATACACATTCAGAACTTTAAATACGTTTTTCCTATCTGCAAAGCTTTCTTATGAAAAATGAAGAGTTGTGAAAAATATTTTGTCCATTTTATCCAATGCGATAGAGACAAACATAAATCCTACATAAGGAATTTTGCCGAAAGGTTCGCCAGCCAGGAATTAGGAACTTTTCTAGCAAACACAACTTTCTTTTTTATGTCCTCATCTGGAAATGCTTTAAAATAATTAATTGAATAATGAAATTTCAGTTTTGAGTCAACTCATAAACTTAGCACGTTATCTAGACAATTTGGATTTGGTGGCCAACGTTTCCCCACAGTTTTTCAAAATCCAGAAAAAATTACTTTTTTTTAAACAGTCAGAACTTGCGAAATTGATGTATTTAAAAAATAATAAAAAAAAAGCCTAATGATACCTTAAAAATGTAGAAAACCTTTCCATTGCATTTTTTTTCTTGTTATCTCTTATAGTAAAGAAGTTATACAGCAAAGAAAAAAAAGTGGCCCATATACCCCACTCTCCCCGATGTATAAACTACCCTAAAATTTTGGTTTGATTCTAAACATTATAAGAAATTGGCATGACATTTTCGGTGTCGCAATAATTTCGTGTTCGCCTTTTATCAAAATATTGAAAATGAATATCTGGCATAACATTACAAAAGGGGGAAACTGCCAAATATAAACGAATCGAGTTAACGGTCATTCCGGATGTACGCGTTGCATTTTAACTAATAAACCCGGTTTAATCTTAAAATCACTTAAAACATTCTAAAAATGAAATTCATGAATCTTTCTTTTGATGCATTTTCGTTGGAACTTGAAGTTACGCCTATTCAAAATGGGGTTGCATTTTCTATTCGTGTACACGGACAAAACAAAACTACCCACTCTACTACTCACTGCTGGGTTGAATAGCGTTAAGCCCAAAGTACGTAGTTTTGGGTGGGTAGTTTTAATTTACTTGAAGGTTCTTACATTAAAACCCAAAAGCAGTAATAAGTACCCACTCATACATATTTGACAGCTTTTGAGCTGTTTGTTTTATTGTCCGACATTTTTTTTCCTGAGTAAGACGCGTTGTGCCGGGAAGTTTAATTTTGTTTACCGCCGCAATCCGTTCATTCCTAAAAAAAAGGTACAACGTTGTGACCGGATCCCGGTGGAACACCGGGACAATATTTCGGGTAAGTTTTCTGCTGGAACATCATCACCAGAAATGACTTAAGTTCCGGCCAATCTGTGTTTAAGGTTATGGTTAATTTTTTGAATATGCCCTACTGAGAAAATGTTTTTTTAATTTTGTTCTTCTGTTGCAGGTTGCAGCCGCTGCGTATCTGCCGAGATGATAACCCAGCTGGTGCTTCTCGCGAAATATGGTGACTGGAAACTTTCCCGATTATCGTGTGTAAAACGGAAGATATTCCGGCTGCCGCACCATACCGCAGTAGCGTTCAATCAGCCGCTAGAGAAATCGGGGCGAACAACGCGGAGAGCGTCCGAAAATGTTTTTGCTTCAAGGAGACACCGGGCCGGAACTACCTGGACCATCGTGTCAGTCGAGAGCAGCGTGACCGGGACCGGGAAAAGAAACTGGAAAGGAAACCAACCGGAGAGGATGGGCAGAAACGCGAAAGAACAGGCCGCGAAGTAAGTTAGTTCTTAGTCAATTTGGTTTTTTTTTTCATGTAACCAAAAGACAAGACGTTTAAAATATACATAATTATACGAAAAAATGCACAATAATTACAGTACCTCTGAATAAATAAACTATAAATATCACACTAATTGTTTTTAATACATGATTTCATGCTAACAAAGCATGCAAAAAGTTGAAAATAGCATTCAATTATTAATTTTACAGCTTTTTACCATTTTTTTCGATTTTTTCCCAAAATTAACGAAGTACGTCGTTTTCACCCACTGGTACCTTAATGCACAACTACCTACTTTTAGGTTGTTGTGCTTTAACCTACTAGTAAGTTCCTGCACTGAAGTGGCGTTTTACGTCAAAAGTACCTAGAGTGGGTTGTTTTTTTCTGTCCGTGTAGGGCCGTGACCGTGTGTGACAAAACGTTCTAATTAGTTTTTTTTCGTGTAGGACCAAAGGGCAAAACCCAGAACAAAAACAGCCGATCAATTGGGCGAAACTTGCAGCCATAACTGGAATCGGAAAAAGGTGAAACTCGAAAATTTCTTAAATTTAGTGAAAAAAGTTCAAGTTCTTGATAACCAAAGAACCACTTATTGTAAACATAATGCACATTTCGTGATATTCTTGAACAAAAAGTGATCGATTTGTCAAATAGGATTTGATTAGATGTTCCGAAATTTCAAATGCGTTTTTCTCGTTTCGTGCTAACTGCTAGTTTCGCGGTTTTGAAATGTTACTCTAGATACGCTAAAAACGCTGGATACAGAATTCAAAAATAGAAATACCCAAGTAACATTGCAAGTTTTATAGCAAGCTTCTAGAGAAAGTTAAGGTTTTATAAGAGGCTTCAAGAGTGTTACAAAACAATTGGTGTTACTCGGGTACAACTTTGGTTATAGGAATATGGAACCAGAACCTCCGAAACGGGTTGAATTTCTATGAACAAGTGGGAAAATTTGGAAAAACTGTAGCAGAATTTGGGATTTAGGATGGGTTTTTGGAGTGTTGGCATTAGTTTTTTGTCTTGATTGTGGCTCTTAAATAACCTTACTAATGATTGTGCTTGATTCAACAAAGCAACTGTATCCTGAAGACCTAAAAATTTCAGGGCTTCGTACGAAGTCTTGCAATTATGTGCTGTATCATGATCCACAAGGTCGTCACTTAAGACCACTTATTTTGGAACATTTTTCAAGCAACGCAAATAAATTGTAAGATATTTTGAGTAATTCTTTAGTGAACAACTTAGTGAAGTATATTTTCCATATTGGTTTTTAACATTTTCATGTCGATAAATATCCCTGTCTATTGTGCTTTGCTATATATCTGATCGAACTTTCCTCGTCTCACCTTACGGTAAACATGATCCCTGTAAAGTTATTTGTATGGTAAACAGATTGCTGCCGGCAAATTGTGCCCCAATCTGTTTCGAGGTATTTTCGATCCTATAATCAATGCGTCAATAAGCCGGAACCCTTTTTTGAATCCCCGGCAAATCCCTTCTCATTGATAATGTAAACAATCTTTTTTTTCCTTTTTCACAGTCAACCTAATTTCCGACCCTTCCTTCTCTTGCGATGAAGTAAAACGGTCCACCAACAATATGGACAAAATCATACCCTAATCTGCATCCTTTTTTTCTCGTTTTACCTTCCGCAGGATCATCATCAATCACCCCCGGCGTTGGCAGCAATAATCGGCCGCCGAGATCAAATATCGATCAACTTTTCCGATCGATTTACACCACCAGAAGAGCCGTTGGTCAATCTGACGATAGTAAATTAACCGGCCAAGGCAAAAGTGAACTCACAGTAGTACCGTCTTCAGTTGATAGAAGTAGGAAAAAAATGTTCTTCGACGGCATGATGGAACCCCCGTCTCCGCTGTCGGTAGCTGTTCCGGCCAATGACAACGGCGAAAATGGTTCCAACTCATATGTGGACCCGTTCGTGAAGAAATACTATCGCAAGGCAGAGCACAGGTGAGCTTTGGTAGATTACATTAAGCGTAAATTAAGCTCATTTTTGCGACAACTGCAAGAAGGCGCCTGCATTTATACGATTCGATAACCAAACCGAGATCCATATGGAATTGATTCAACGCCTGGGGATTGATAGACATTCAATTGAGTCGAATTCCTAGACAGAAAATGTAAATGTCTCACAATTTATGCTATGCCACTTATCGAGCAAAGTTAAAGAAACTAGTAAAGTGAAACAAATGATCTAGGGAAATGGCTTTAAGAGGCGAAGGGAATCGGCAAAGCTCCCCAAAATGTTCTTCTTCGTCCACGTTCAATTATCCTTGAAAGATTTATGTACCCCTTTCCCCATCCAAAAAAGACGAGTTGAATTCGAACGAGTGAAGGAAAACCCGAAGCGATAATTTGGATGTGCCGTCACCAGCCAGATGAGAAAAGTTAAATGATTTGCCATCACAGAAGAAGTTCGCTCGCACCTCAAAGGACTTTCATAAAAGTCGAATGGTGTCGTCTTGGTCGTTCGTTCATTCGTGTGTTCAAGCTGGTGCCTCCAAAATTTGGCGGCCCGTCGCAAAAGAGTTTGGCTGCTGTTTGAAATAAATTTGAATTTACGATCTCGAGGATAGGAGAAGGCAAAAAGTAGCATAGGAGTATTGGGAGGAAAATTGGGTGGCTAAAAAGTTTCGCTGCCCATTTAGACAAGTTGGTAATTTAATATGCCAACAGATTCCGTGACACAGCGCACGAACCGTCACACGGATGCTGTTGCTGATGCTTGTTTAATCAATTGAAAGCCTCTTGACTGAAGTTAAACAATTGAGGGATCAGTTTTCAAAAGCGAGGTGAGGTACCCGGCCATTCAAAAACTGGCTCTCGGAAGTTGAATGGCTTTTCAAACAATATACAAACGTCATTGGATGAACCTTGAAACTAATTTTAGAAAAATATAATTCCAAGTATGATTTGAAGTCAGATAGACAAAAGTTTATTTTATAACCAAAAGTTTTAGATTTACGGGTCTAGACGAGCTAGATTCAGTCTTCAAAAACGAAATTGTTCTCATTCCGCTTTACAATTGAAAAACTTCTTTAGACAAATGTAGGGTGGCCACAGAACATTTCATAAACGCCTTGAGTGATGTTAAGAAAACTGGATGAAATTGTCAACATCAACATTTGTTGTTGTTGACAATTTCATCCATTGTTTTCTATTTTTGTCACTCTTGTCATTTTCGTCTTTTTGTCATTCTCTTTTCTTTGGCGTTTTTGCAATTTTTGTCATTTTATCCTTTTTTGATTTTTGTCATTTTTGTCACTTTTTTCAACTTCGTCCTATTTTTCATTTTTGTAATTTTTGTTTAATTTTTTAATTATTTTTCAAAATTTTTGTCATTTTTTTAATCTGTTTGTGCTTTTTTTTCGTCACCTTTGTCGTCTCAGTTATTTTTGTCATTTTTGACACTTTTTCCAATTTTGATTTAACTTTTTTTATTTAAATCATTTTGTGTTTATGTAGGTTATCATTTAAGGTTTTAGTATTTTTGTTGATTTTCGGCTTTTTTTCTTTTCTTTTCAAATATGTTATTATTTACTTCTTCCCTTTTTTTAATTTCATGTGTCATTATTATTATTATTCTTATTATTGTAATTTTTGTATTTTTTTTTTTAATTTTTGTCATTTTTTTTCCACATATGCGCTTTTTTTATTGTTTATATTTTTCAAATTTTTTTCTATTTTTGTGTCTCTTGTCATTTTTGTCTTTTTTTTATCATTCTGGTCAATTTTTCCATTTTTGTTGTTATTGTCACTTTTGTCATCTTTTTATTTTTTCTATTTTTTTTTTTTTATTTGTCATTTTTGTAATTTTTCACCATTTTCATCATATTATCCATTTTATTTAATGTCTTTTAAGTTATTTTTGTCATTTTTGGACTTTTTCACATTTTCCATTTGGATTCAATTTTCTAATTTTTGTCTTTTTTATGGTTTTTGGTTTGGTTTATGGTTAATTTTCGACACTTTTGTCGTTTTTCTAAATTTTTTGGATGTATTTTTTTAATCAATGCATGGTATGCAGGGTAAATCAATAGAAGTACTGCTAAAAATGAGTTACCTCGAACTTCGTTTTCTGATTAATTATAAAACTTTAAAAATGTTCTAAACCAAGGTTTTTTTTTCAAAATCAATGCTCAAAAATAATTAATTGGTGAATTTTGAGCAAGTAACTACCGATACATAGCACATCGAATTTTCAATTTTTACGTTTGGATTCGCGCGCGTTCCTCAACAAGTTAACAACAATTGCTATAATTCGAGTAAAATGTGTTGAAAATTGTTTTCTAAAACAGTAACTTGAAAATCGAAAACCGTGGAAACTGAAAATTTCAAACTAAAGTAATTGTGACCCACCCTGAAAAAACGCAAAACCTTTTAGCAAATCAAAATCGCGAAAACGCACGGCTGGTTTCGGACAAAACTACCTTCTTGTCACGAGTTTTGAATTTCAAAAGCCGGATTGGAGAAAAACTTTTTCCCCCGAGGGCAACAGCTTGACAATCAGTCAGTCTCGCTAGGGAGAGCAGAAACGAATCTCGGATTCCAAATCGGAAACTTTTCGGATGACCAACGTGCCCGAAACAAGATAAGGTTCCCCTACTCCTGCGCTTAGTTTCATGAATGGCTTAATTGATTTTTTTTTCTCGGTTCGGGTCGACCTGTTGTGCAATACGAATTTAATGGAAATTTTTCGGTTGAATTTTAATAGAAGCTCACCGAGGCCCACGTCAAGTCAAGTTTAACGAGTTCTGCTGATGAACTTTGAATTAGAGATTAGATACCTTGTTGGGACTTTTTTTTTGTCAATCTGTAGGAAATTTTTGCAACCTGTCTGTGGGGTAAAAATAAATTGAAAGCGTTCCAGAAGTTGATTCATTTGTAATTCTAGCCGGTAAGGCCATAAGGACAATTTATTGATCAAATGGCAGAGGTTAGTAAATTTAAGAAACTTTGCTAACGTTTTATACCTTTATTTTATTTTTTTGGTCATTTTTCTCATGAATAAATTTTCTAGTAAAAAACCTTCAAAATTTACCAGAATTCAAACAATTTTGAAGAGCTTGCGCCAATTTGCCAAAGCTCTCTCGAGTGCCATGCGAAATCATACTTTCTACCCACCTTCATCATTAATGATGCTCGCTCGTTCTGGTCAATGAATTTCCACCCCTCCCAGCCACGTTTCCAGAGATAAATGACTGCAGGCTCAATTCCATCATTTAACATGTAAATTGAAAACATTTCCAGTAAACAATTGACGCCCGCCGCCGGTGCCGCATCACTTTGCATCTAATTAACTACGTGGATAAGTTTGGCTCAATTGAGGGCAAACAAACACTACATATTGATAAAAAATAACTTCGGTATTACAGATTCAACTTTGGAATCGGAAGCACACAAAAAAAACTCCGACGCACCAAAAATACAAAAAATTAAAAACAATCGAAAACATTATGTGCCTGTTCCGGAAAAGTTGCCACCAATCTGGACTGTTGGTCGTCAATCACCATATTTGTTTTTTTTTCTGCTGATGATTGATGAAAAAATCCATTGTAGTGCACCTATTTGTTGATTATGTCAAATTTCAATATCATATTGACCCGAGCTTATGTGGAACGATTCTATTGTTTTTCATACAAATATTTTTTTAATCGAGCTCTTTGGCAACAATTCAATTCAAATATTGCGCCTCGCGAAAACAATCAAGTGTTTTAAAATTTGTGACCTTGTTTTCCTTTATCATTGATACCTGCAGCTTGTATGTCAAATTTTAAATGCATGTCTTCATGAATTCCAGAAAATAATTCAAATCCAACATAACTTCGAAGCAACAGTCACATTCAGTAGTAGTACACGAAGCAGTTTTATACACAACCATTTTCGGACGCTAGGAAGCGAATAACCTATTTTATAATTAATGATTTATGTAGCTGGGGAAATGACATGACATTTTAGGATTTGAAGTCTTTCTCACTTTGAGGAGGAGGGCTTAAATTAGGGTGGCAATGGATGTATAGGAAAAATTTCATCATCGATTTGCTTTGGTTCCCCCTTTGGTGATTTTTGAAGGTCAGAAAAACGATTCTTTGAGGGCTGTGAGGCACCCCTAAATCTAGTCAGAATAAGCTGAAATTTTGCATTTTTGGTTCATTTCAAGTGGAAGGCGTCCTAAAGCATACCTGACGAAACTGCGCTGGATTCGCTCAAGTCGATATCATTGTGTTGTTTGAGCAAACATGAAATCGTATCAGAAATGATAACTTAAGTCGTTTACAATGCTGTTGCGAATCGCAATTCCAACTGCATAGTGGAAAGATCGTATAAAATTTCGTCTGAAGTCAGTTTAAATCGGATATGAAAGAAAGTCCGCTATGTTTGTAAATTTTGCTCTTATGCGGGCTTCAAGGGAAAAAATCATCGTCATGTTCTCTCTGCAACCAGCAGTGCATCCAGATAGCTATAAATCAGATGGGAATTGAGTGATATGGACCAAAAAGCGAACTATAAAATAATGTCACTGGCAATGATTTGAAGGATACGATAAGAGAGCAAAATCTTGCGCTCTCTAGCATTCTACCGATAGAACCGAATAAGGTGTCGGATAGCGCCCAATTGGTGTAGTTTTCGTCGCTTAAGAATGATATGAAATTTATGTATGTATATGGGAGTTGTAACCAAACCTACCTACCTACCTAAGGGTCCGGCGCCGATTGACCGACGCATAGGGCTGAGATAAAAGATCTCCACTACTGGCGATCCGGAGCCAGCGTCTTCACTTGCTGCCAGCCAAGGTTCTCGTCAACTGTGCGGTTTTCAGCGGCTAGACTTCGCCGCCACGAGCTTTCGGGCCTGCCTCTTCTTCGATGCCCATCTGGATTCCAGTCAAGCGCCTGTCTGCAAATCTCGTTTTCATCTCTTCGCAGCGTATGTCCAAACCATCTCCACTTACGTTCCCGAATCTCGATTTCTAGCGCCTTTTGATGACATCGGCGATTAAGGTCAACGTTTGAGATCCAGTTGCCAGGCCACCAAGCGCGGATGATGTTCCGCAGGCAGCGATTCACAAAAACTTGCAGTTTTCGCGTCGTCACCAAACCAAACAGTAGCGCCATAAAGTTCTCCTCACAAAAGTTTAGAGAATTAGGGAAGCTTTCAGGAACAGGCATATAATTAAAAGGAAATTAGCTCCTAATGTTATTTTTAATAGTTATTGGGCAAAATTTTGTCATGAGAAGGTACTTGCAAGACACGCCGACAGAAATATATTTGATTATTTTTACAGAAATTTTCGAAAAATGTGCAAACAGCTCTCACATAAGAGCAGACATTTCAAAAGTGCATTTTTCATAAATGAAATACAACTCTTAAATAAATCTATAAAAAAAAATCGAAATCATTTTTAATCTTCTTCCAATACAAAAAACAACTCAAACACTCCGTTGATTCCAGAAAAAAACATCAAATTTGTTACTTTGTTACTTATGAATGAATTTTTTAGTGAATATATCACTTTTTCATACGAAAACTTTTAAAATACTTAGATGTGTTTTCAATCGCAAGAAAAACACCAGTTTTTGATACTCAATTTATCGCTTAGTAGCTATTAGTATTTTTTCCAAAAAATCTTAAAACACTAGAAGAAGACCTAAAAGTTGATTCAACTAACTTTTTAAGATATCTCTGAAGTGAAAAGCCGTAGTAAAATGAGTTTTAAATTCAAATTTTCACCTTTTCGTTTACCTTTTTTCCTAACTACAAAACGTCAAACATTAACATGGCATCGCGGATTGCCTCCATTTTAGTAGGTAAATATATAGAATATGGCTACAAAAATGTTTGCTGGGAATGTGCGCACGCTTTGACAGAGTATTTCAAAATGCTGATTACTGATGAACAGTAGTCGGCCTTCAGTACATAGATACATCATCGAAGTCGTTAGTGTTCCGGCGCAGAAATCCGAGAGTAGCAAATCTTTTTGCTGCAGTTAGAGCTACGTGCTCGTTAAATGTGAGTCTGTTATCACTCTTCATACCAAGGTCCAGAATTGAGCCCACGTTTTCAAGATTCTCTCCGGAAACTTTGTTGTCAAATTTGAAAATGATACGTACTCGGCTTAAATTGACGACTACATTTTTCACGTTTGCCAGCATTCTATTCACGAGACACCAGTTTTCAAGTCTAGCAATATCTTCTTGCAGGACCAGTCCGTCAATTTTACTGAAAATCTTTCTGAAAACTTTAAGATCATCCGCATAAAGTAGGCTTGCCAGATACTTTTAGAAAAAAGCGGGACATTTCACGAAGAAATAGCGGGACATTGACTATTTTTAATTGTGTAGCCAAACTTATACATACGTGTACCATCAGCCAAACTTGTTCATAGCTGGGGGAGGAAGACTGAAATTTGCTGTATCGTTTTCTGTATCGTTTTTTTTACTGTTCGGCAAAAAGCCAGCAATTGTTGAAAAGATTTGTAATCGTTCAAATTTTAACTTTAGATGATCAGTTTCGTGTAGCGGGTCATGTAACTCAGTTGTTTAGGTGCTAAATTTAGATTCAGCTATTTTTAGAACAACCATTAACCAAACCATTTTTATTTATCAGCTTCAAAACTTTAACGAAATTTGAGCGACGCAATACGCCTGATCATGCAAGAATTTACCAGAGCAAAACAAAACCTGATAAAATCATTGTTTTATGCAAAACAAGTGCTTTTCAGCATCAAACAAGTTTTATTAAAAATCACTAAATGAGAAAGTAGAATTTCGAACCTTCGCACTGGTCGGTAGATTGATGAGAGAAATTTGACGTTTGAAAGATTTTTTTCTTTTTTTATTCAGTCTTCCTCCCCCAGGTTCACAGAAAATACACTAAACTTTTTTTTTAAACGAAGATTGATTATGCTCAGTTTTTTTTACATGATTTCTATTTACACCCTTTTATTTGCCATATACACCGTTCATTTCCACGGTTCTCACGAAATAACACATTATTTGAGAGAAAGTATTTCAAGCCGTACATGTAATTGGCAGATTTTATTTCGTGTGAAAAACCTGTATGTAATTTGTATAAAAATTAGTTTGTTCGAAAATTAGTTTAAAAATTTGAAAACTCACGAAACCTTCATCTTTATATACTTTGAACAATTGAGTTGAAACAGGTGGTGTATAATAAAAGGCAATTTAACTAAGATTCCGGCGAAAAAATTAATTTCTTTAATTCAACAATCTTTAAAAAAAACTTAAACAATATTTTTTAATACATTTTGGTTGAACGTGTTCCAAAAACACTTAATTAAATCAGAATCTTACTGCCATAGCAGCTTTAGTGATATTCAATATTGTCTTATATAAACTATGAAAAATGCTGTTTATTTTGAGAAAAAGACGTATTTGAAACATTTTTTGTTTATCACAGAATTCTAATTGAGACTAAAATTTGATTTTTACCAGTGTTAGTCAGTTAATTTTGTAAAAGTTTCCCGAGAAAAAAAAGCGGGACATTTTAAGGAAAACGTGGGACAACGGGACATTTAACAAAAAAGCGGGACATGTCCCGCTTTTGCGGGACGGATGGCAGCCCTAGCATAAAGTAGCGTGACAGATTGAAGCGCTACACACATGTTATTCACAAAAACGAAAAACTGAAAAGGACAGAGGTGGCTTCCTTGAGGTACTCCAGACGGTGTGACAAATGTCCTCGAGCGTGAATTGTTTATTTTCGTGTAAGTTTGACGGTGAGAAAGATCCGACACAATCAACTCGAGTGACCAGGTTGGAATACCAAGTCTGTCCATCTTCGTGTCCATCTTCATTTTGTGCGAGACTCGGTCGAAAGCCGTCGCGGAGTCAATGTAAACAAAGTCATCTTGATTACCTTTCTCCAGATCCAGTTTACTGTCAAGCTGTCCTGCCGAAGTCATAGTTTTTTGAAACGATTGCTTGGAATGAATTTAAGATGCCTCCTGTTTTTAGAAATCTACATGGAGTTTTTGGAGAATCAGGTGCTTCCGTGGATTCGGGGGAGTTGTCCATGAATTTTTAACATCGGACGCAATTTTTTCGTGCTCCGTGAAAATTTTCTAAAATGATAGTTCAAATAGCCAATAATTCGTTAAATTGTGCATTAGACTGTGTCGATTTGGGGTGATTTTGAAATTTCTCAAACCCTGGGGTCTAAAAAGCTTTGCCTTGGTCCAAAACTCATCCATGATTTTTGCAAAATTTTTAAGTAACGTTTACATGAGTAAATTTGAACTTTTAGGTTTGTATGGGAAAATTAATTATTTTGTACTGAAAAATCAACATCATTCTTGTTTCGTCTATGAAACCGAGCCAACTGATGGTTTTTGTGCCAATTTATAAAATTCCGAAAGGATATTTTTCGTTGAACAACTTTGTTCAACGTTTCAACGTTCAACTTCATATATCATCAGGAAAAAAAGTTATTAGCTTTTTAACAGGGGTATGTCTTTTCGCATTGATTAACAATAAATTCAATTGACATCACTGCTTAAGCCTCGCGGAGTGTTGCATAGAAAGTAATCACGCAATACCTCGCTAGGCACCCTGCAGGGATGTCAATTGAATTTATTATTTATCAGTGCGAAAAGACATACCCCTGTTAAACAACTAATAACTTTTTTTCCTAATAAGATACGAAGTTACGGTCTTCGACAAAGTTGTTCAGCGAAAAATTTCCTTTCGGAATTTTATAAATTGGTACAAAAAACCTCAGCTGGCTCGGTTTCTCAGACGAAACAAAAATGATATTGATTTTTCAGTTCCAAATAATTAATTTTCCCATACAAACCTAAAAGTTCAAATTTACTCATGTAAACGTTACTTAAAAATTTTGCAAAAAATCATGAATGAGTTTTAAACCAGACGAAGCTTTTGAGACCCCAGGGTTTGAGAAATTCCAAAATCACCCCAAATCGACTCAGTCTATTTTGCATAGACATTATAAATGAATTGCAGTGCATATAATTAAAGTGGCATTATCAAGTTAAGGTGTGATTTTTCAACTACAGTTGTGCAAAAACGCAAAAGTAAATTCTGCTGATTCGATGTACTGAAGCCAGTACTGGAACAACGCCCTGCGAGCCTATCTTGGAAATTCCAATCCAAGACGAACGTAGACTTTCGAGATAACTGACGATGGATTTTCAGCTAAATGTTTTTTATGATTTCTATTCATTTGATTTGATTTCTCATGTTTTTGACAAATTTCTGTTAACAAAATATAGCAGTAAGATGATTCTAAACAAGTTACGAAACATTTCATAAGGGATGTTTCCCCGATGAAATTGTGTGCAATTGTAAATTTTTCAATTATATATTTAGGCATTCCCACAGTAAACTGCTTGATTTATGCATATCAAATAATCAAATAATAATTTCAGAAACTGGATGTAAACTAGGTAGTATTGTATTGTAACTTTTTTGCTTGAAAAATATCTTCGAGATTCATGAGCACAGAGATCCTTCATGGACATTTTTCTATTTATAGCTTCAGGATATTATTTCTGTCATGTTACTGTTACTTATCAATAAGTAGCAATTTAGAAATTTATTTCGAAATATAAAGGATGCATTTTATCCAGATATATTTTCAAACGTGTTTTTAAAATCGAATAATTAGCATCTTTATTTTTATCAAACAATTTTGACATTTTTTTCTATTAATTCTCATACATCTAGTTTTAATGTTCGAAATCTTTTTCATCATCTTATAAATGTGAAATTCAACTAATTATGTTTTTTTTACATTTTTTTTCATATTTTTGTCGTTTCGAAAATCAATGATGGTATAGAGATTTTAATGAGAGAAACAGCTTGCTTGTGAGAAAATTGAATGGTTGCTTTTCTAATTATTTGAGTGTTCTTAATTTGTTTTGGATTTTCAAATTAATAACACACCGTAGTCCGTAGGTATCAATAGGAGATTACTCAGGAAATGTCCAGAAGGTAAAATGAAGATCGCACCATTTTCCAAAAGTGGCTCCTGATTCAAACCTCTCCCTTACTAACACAACCCTTCCTGAGATACTTGAATATAGATTCACAGACGTATAGACGGTTTCTATAGCTGGTGATACTGACTTATTATTTTTTCAGAGTTTTTCAAACAAGCTTTTTAAGAAAACTGGAATAACAGATTTATGTGTGATCCTAAAAAGTATCTTACTAACAATCCTTCCTTCATTCCTCATTGACTACTAGAACGTGGCCGGCGCCGTTATTGATCATATTTTAAAGGGAGAGCATGAGTTTTGTGCATTGAGAATGAATTGCTAATCCCAAGCTGCATTCTTTTGGCCCTTGCACAAAATTGATGGCCTCGATCAATCACGGAGTAGCAACCATTGGCGATGTGGAACTCGTTCTACTTAGCAGCGTCAGCGATCATGGAGCTCGAAATGTATTCTATATGTTTTTTGTTTCAAATAATCAAAAAAATAGAATATTAGGATAACAATGTAAGAGAAGCATTTCGGGTTCAATGATATAGGGTGGATATGACTAGTCAAACAAGCTAAGCTCAGCTAATCAGGTGCTTCCGTGGATTCGGGCAAATTTCGGTAAACCCGAGAATGTTGTTTTTCAACTAAATGGAGCGCATGCCATGCCTCGAAACCGACCCAAAGCTGGCTGGAAGAAAATATGAAATTTTTGCCGAAGAATCTTTGGCTTCCGAGCAGTCCATATTTGAACCCCTTTGACTATCCGATACGAGCGTATGTTCGAGCGAAGGTCTGTGTATCCTCTCACCCAAGTGTCGATTATCTGAAGGCTTCCATCTCTGAGTTTTCAATGTCAGCGACTTATATTGCTCCCGATTCAGATCTCGCCTGGAGAGAGTAGTCGATAACGAAAGAGGACAAATCGATTGATTGTTTCTGAATATGTTTATCTGCTAAGGTTTGTGAACACCAATAAAAGTGTTTTTGAACTATGATGACAGATTTTCGCATTTTTAAGCGTCATACTGTATCTATTGCCTACTAGAACGCAGCCGGCGCCATAATTGATGTTCAAAGAGAGAGCATCAGCTTTGGGCATTGTGAATGTTGTACTGTTTATGACATTTTGTGATGCATTTCGGATTCAATGACACCAGGTGGAAGTGAGTATATCGTCAATCAAGCTAAGCTAAACTAAGCTTATTTTAAGAAGAACGAATCTCTGCGATGCAAGACTGCAACAATTTTCAATCGGCTTCTGAGGCTTTTTCAAAATGTTAATTAAAAGCTTTGAGTAGAATTTTAAAACAAAACAAAAACTACTGGCAAATGAACTTAGAAAAAAACAAACAGATGATAAAATTTCAAATTCACTCGAAACTTCTTGTGCACACATTCAAACCGAAAGCAATCAATATAAAAAATCAGACGAGAAAACCGAAGCTCGGGTGCTATCGATTTAACACGTTCCCAACTACAAAACTGCAAAAGTTAATTCTGATAGTATGTGCATTTGTTTATATACCTACAAAGAATTACTGGCGTATCAATTGGCAGTCATTAAAAACTAGTTATGTATTTTTTTAAAGCACTTTACATTGGCCTCGAAAAATCAACATAATCGAGCACTGGAAACCATCCTTTAAAATCGTTTTTGCCCCATAGACTTTTACTGTGCCGGGCGTGCACAAATATTGGAGGTTAAAACAGATTAAACCTGGAATCGAAGCCATTTTTGAGGGCCAGCTTCATCGATTCCTGCGAAAAGAAAAACAAGGCAATTGAGATTGTTTTCCGAACGTCGAATCCATACAGTTTCATATTGGTAGGTACCGGGGAATTTGTGCAAGCTCAGGAAGTGCACTTGTCCCGGATGTTTTGCGATGGAAGTTTCGAAACTAAACTTTTTTTGTTCCCCCAACTGATGCTGCTTTTGCTATTTTCCCTGATTTTGATTCGAGAGTATCAAATTGCAATATTCAAAATGTTAATCGAACTGATGATCGAGCTCACAAAGTTTCCAGTCGGATGATTGTAGAACGTAGGTATGTATTAACGACGAGTACATTTGCTTATCGCATCTAATCGCAAGCTTCGTTGAGTTTTGCAAATTCGAAAATAACCAAACATGTAGAGTATAGGAATAATAGTGAAACTGTTGAGCTGAGCTGATAAATTTGTTGTCCCGTTCTAATGGCCATATAACACTATCAGTTTGCTAGGAAAACATTGGCGTGTTTTGCGTCGACGACAGTGCATCAACCGTTGGTAGTCTCATCATCATCCATCATCATCATCATCATCATCATCCATCAGTTATCGATGGCTCTGTTTGTCAATCTGTCGGCTGTTTTCGATTGTTGCAGATAATTATTAATGTTAATATAAACAAACGAATGAATAGATTCATATGATCGCTTTGCCACTCGAATTTGTGCCTTTCAGTTGAGCATTGATTGTATTTGTAGAAATTTGTAAAGGAAAACGTTTGATTCAAAAATCGACTCATTTTCAAAGGTGCCCTCGTTCTTTGTTTGGTCCTGTATAAGGTAGTCCTTGTGTATTAAGTAAAGAAATTTAAAAATTGAATAGGTACTGATAGAAGCCAATGGAAAAGTTGTAGAAAACGAGCAAAGGAAATTTTTCATCACATGTCAAACTTTCGCCCGTTTTCACTGCAAGCTTACACTTCCGAAAAGAAAAATAAAACTTAAAATGTTTGTCGAGATGCTTCTATTTACATGTATGCAACACACAATCAGGTTACGCTCGACTTCATCGCCCAGCCCAAGTTCACAAACTGCGTAGATTTGGTACGCGGCTTTGTTTTTGTTTACCAACTGCGTTCTGCTGTCACGTCACGACCACGACTTGAAGGTTTTGTGCACGTATGCTGGAACTTTTATTACCATAATCACTATCATCGTGGCAACAAAACTGTAGCGACGGAGCGCCTGTTTGAAAACAAACCTGACTCTCGGATTGACCTTGCCTTGCTGCACTATTGGAATCAAATGTCTTCCCTTACATACATTCATATGCAAGTAGGAATTTATGTAAACTTAAACCATGCCCTGCACCCGATATGGTTGTGGTTTGGTTTGTTGGTGGCGTTTCGAATTTATGCTCGAGCGTTTTATGTTTGTTTGCGAATGCAAATGCGCATATCATCGTGTCACAGCGAGTTATGTTCGGTTCATGAATCACCGAGAGCGTCATTGCATTGCATTGGCTTTGAAAGATCATAGTGTTACCTACTTGTAAATATTGAAACGTATCATCTTCTTCAATTGATGCTCTCAGCATTTTGCCGTCTTTATCGCCAATTTTGGATGATAAACATTTGTTTACACGCAGTCAAGTTTGAACCAAAACATTCCAACGAACGATTGGAACAATCGTACCAATTCATACAAAGTATTCAAACAAAGGGTGCTTCTTTTCGACAAAGAAATGAGAGAAGAGAAGAGCATAATCAACTTGGCGAATATTTCGGAAATAACTGCGTTTAAAATATTACCTCTAGTGGTGGGCGTTCCTAATTTTTTTTTATTATAAAGTTATTTACGCACAAACAACCCAAATTATATCTTCTTCGTTTGAAACGGCTCTTTCCATGAGGCTTTAAGCAGCCAAATTCGTTTTGTATGTTTACAATTATTTGCATGATCTAGATCATCAGTTTTTGATTAGAGCAGGAAATAGATTAGGAATTATGAAAATGAAAAGCATTATAGACGAAGACCTATAGCTTTTAGGAAAAGGTATATTTCGAACATGTAATCAATGTCTTTTGCAGCTATAAGGTAAGGTATAATCTGAATTGCCGGACTTTGCGCTTAACCCCTGCCATCAGATTTTTTACAGCCACCTTGTCCACCTTCTTCGCCGCAGAAAGCCAGTTTGCCTTGAACTGCTGCTCGTCCTTTGCAGTTTTTTTTTTGGTCTTTGTTAGGTTCCGCTTGACAATAGCCCAGTATTTCTCAATTGGGTGGAGCTCTGGCGTGTTGGGAGGGTTTTTGTCCTTGGGAACCACCTGCACGTTGTTGGCGGCGTAACACTCCATGGCCTTTTAACCGTAATGGCAAGATGCCAAATCTGGCCAAAACAGTACGAAACAACCGTGTTTCTTCAGGAAAGGCAGCAGACGTTTCATCAAACATTCTTTCACGTAAATTTCTTGGTTGACAGTCCCGGAAGCTATGAAAATGCTGCTTTTCTAGCCACAGGTACAGAGGGCTTGCCAAACCAGATATTTCTTCGCTAACTTTGACAGTTTCATGTGCTTGAAAATATCTGCTACCTCTCCCCTTCCTTTTGCCGTATAAAACTCCTGTCCCGGAAGCTGCTTGTAGTCGGCTTTGACGTAGGTTTCGTCGTCCATCACAACGCAGTCAAACTTCGTCAGCATCGTCGTGTACAGCCTCCGGGATCGCGCTTTGGCCGTCGTATTTGTTTATCATCGCGATTTGGAGTCACTACCTTCTTGTAAGTCGATAGTTCGGCTCGTTTTTTGGCTCGATGCACGGTTGTAGACGATATACCCAGCTTAGTTGCGGCATCTCGGAGAGAGATGGTTAGGGTTTCGCTTGAAAGTACCGGCAACTCTTTTTGTTGTCTCAGCGGCTTCCGGTTTTCGATTTCCCCCCGATCCTGACTTCCTGGCTGTCGACAAACGTTCCCCAAACACTTTAATTACATTTGTAACGGTTGATTTGGCAACTTTTAGCAATTTTGCCAGCTTTGCGTGCGAGTAGCTCGGATTTTCGCGATGCGCGAGCACAATTTTGATACGCTGCTCTTCTTCCTCGGACGGCATTTTGACAACTGAAGAGTGAATTCCAAAATCAAAATAGGGGCAACATTCTACACACACACACCCCTTCAAAATGAGGGGTGTTCAGGTTTTTTAAACGCAAAATTGAAAGAAATACGTCAAGTTGATATTGACCAAATGTTGACCGTATCACCTTTTAGCATTAATAGGATGCTAACCATTATATCCTTGAAAGATGTACGTTTTAGTCTCAAGTAGACGTGATACTAAGACTTGTTCTTCCAAAATACACTTTCATCAACCAGGGTGGCTAGCGAACCGGGAAAACCGGGAATACCGGGAAAAACTTTGGAATTTCAATGTGTCACCGGGAAACCGGGAAAAAAACGGGAATTTCATCACCTCACCGGGAAAATGGTCATGTTTGAAAATTTTTCATGGATTTTCAAAATTATTTTTAAATTAATTTCGAAACGTAAGAATAGTTTTTGACAGTCTCGACATTGATTTACCTCATAAACGCTTATTTTTGTTCATTAGTAAACAAACGGAGTTTAAATCGCTTTTTTAACTAATTGCTGTGCAAATATGAGATATCTGTTTTTTCGCTCTCCGCAAATGTGCTACACTCACAAGCATAACTGAAATGTTACAAATTTGATAATGAAACTATAATCGCCAAAATAAAATAATTTTGGTAATTCAATGATATCAATTTTGTACAATTTGGTTTGGTTTCTTAAAAATATATAAAGTGTCGAATTTCTGTATTTCTCGTCACTGATTTTTTCGCGGTCTTTAATGTGTTACCTACCTACTGAATAACCTTTTATGTTATCTAGTTTCCGACTACCAGTTTTAGTTTTCAACGTCATGTCATGTACATGTTTCATAAAATTATTATCACCAGAACAATATATATTATACGGTTTTATGTTGTTGTTGTGAGTTTCGTTTGAATTGGCCTGAGGAACAAAGCCTTACATTGCAAGTGTTTTGTTTTTCATTTTCCTACTTTAAACTTTTTCTTAAAGTTTCCTACGCTGGAATATACGTCTTATGTGAAAATTGTGTCGAAAACAAGATCCTATCAAAATTGAATGTCTTAACCCTGAAACAAAATAATATCTTAAGGATACGGTACACCTCAGGTGAAATGAAAATGAAAAATCTTTTTTCGACAATTACTCAAAAAATCGGCATAAGTTGGTTGTAACATGGTGGAATCGATGGGGAATAGTAAAAAGATGAATTTCGAACTGATTTGGAGATCAAAACCTCTTCAAAATGTTTTATTTTCGATTCCCCCGATTTTCACCGCGAAAATTTCCTCATATTGTGGGAATCAAAATTAAAACATTTTTAATATGTTTTAAACTCTGAGACTGGTTCAAAATTTATGTTTTAACTATTCCCCATTTATTCCATCATGTTACAAAGCCAGTATTTATCGCTTTTGTGAGTTGTTCATAAAATAAGATTTTTCAATACCATTTTCACCTGAGGTGTATCGCGACTTTAACATTCATACGATTGAAATTTAGCTCTGTCTTATTCACGATTTTCTATATTTTCACGAATCTTTAGTTCAAGTACCTAGGGCACTACTAAAGTTATTTATGTTTTGTATACTAAAAACTATTTTTTTCCTAAACATGTGTTTAGATTTGTACAAAAAAATATAACTGCACTTTTAAAATAACTAATTTTTTTCCTGCAAACTGGAGATTTCAAGTTTTGTAAGATGAATCCCTATTCAAGTTGATCAGCTGATTTTATTTTATTTTATTACAACTCTATACAAATTCCAAAAATTAAAATGTTTACATTGGCTCGAAAGAACCACATTATAATTTCAAGATCTTGTTTTTCCAAAATTGTTGAAATTGTGGCCCATTTCGTTGGATTCGTTCCAAAAATTAAAAAACCCGCAATTTACACGAAAAGACCACGAATTAAAAGACATCAATGTAAATGTCATGATTTCTTACCGATTAACAAGTTTTGGGAAACAATAGTTTAAAATTTGGGGGCCTTACATTGATTTTTTTCACCATGATTTCAACTCGATGTAGTCAACAGAATTATAGAGCTACAGCTTGACTTGTTTACATCTGACGATTGGGCCTCTAATTATCTCTCCGACACCTTCCAGTTACGCTTGGGCCTGCTGAAAACAATAAAGCTTGCTCTTTAGCAGGGCTGGAAAACAGAAAAAAAACGCTTAAACGTAAAACTGGTCTGATTAAATCACCGACCAGTCAGCAGGTAACAAATTCTGTTTGATTAGAATGATCATTATTAAAACTTTTTTCAGGACGTTAAGAGAGTTTTGCATTGAACTGGTTTACAAATTTCACCAAATTAAGAATGCCTTATCTATAAAACAATAGATTTGTTGATTTTGTTTGGTTCCGGCACGAGTTTTCATCTTAAACGATTACAACTCTTTTCAAAAAGTGCTCAGTTTTTTTGGCGAAAAGTTAGAAAATGCTGCAAAAATGATGCAGCGAATTTCTATTTGCCTGATCTAGGCTCTTTACTCTTACACTGATTTCCATATGAATAACAGCTAGTCGTAGTGAAATTGGAGTGAAAGCGATTGCTTTCTCTGTTTAACGCATGAGAAATCGTATACCGGGATAGCGAGCGCATCCATCGCCTCTAGGCCAAATGGTCAGATTAAACAAGTCAAGTTGTAGCTCTATTAGGTATTCAGTTGACTTCATCGAGTTGAATTCGGCAACCTCGGTCTCAAGTCTCAGTCTAATGTGGCTGATGTCATGTCCGCTGTCTAAGTTCTTATGTCTTAGATCTCTGATCTCAGGTTTCAGATTTCCATGTGTCAAGTCTCAGGTGTTAGGTTTCTGATTAAGGTCAAGTGAAGTTTCAGATGGCCTGTGACAAGCCTTATGACTCAAGTCTCCCTAGACCCCGGTCTCAATTGTAGGTTTCATGCCTCGAGTCCCAGTTCTTAAGTTACATGTCTAGTTGTCTCAAGTTCCAGGGCATGTTTTTTACACGGTAGGTAGGATTTCATGTCAGTTTCGAGTTGTGAGGGCTATTCAATGTAAAACGGTATTATGCATACAGGATTTGAAGATAACCTAAGTGTACTTCAGATTATTGAACCACCATTGAATTCCTGATCTTCCTGATAAAAAATCCCGTGCAGGTCATCTCAGATTATTATCTATCAAAAATTTTCCTAAATAAACCAACAACCGTGTTCGATTTGTTCAACTAATTTTTGACGGTCGCCATGTAACTCAAAGTGTCAATCAAAAATCTATTACTTGAGTTTTGAATTTTCATTCTGAATACAAATTCTTAATTCTAATTCTTTGTAAAAATAACGCATCTCAAATTTTTCTTCGTTCCAAAGTAACATGAAAAGTCGACAACAGTGCCCACCACTGACTTCCAGCTAAAGTGCAACCGATGAATGACGACGTTCATTCTCCGGCATATGCGTTTGAGCGTTTTAAATCGTTGGGTGCCGACTGCTGCGTGCTTGTACGAATGGCGTGCTCCCTTCACGAAATCGCGCCACGTCCAAACGAGAAGACTCTTCAAGAGACCATTTTCTGTTCGGGTGCAGTGTGCGTTTTCATCATTATGTTTATTAATCACTGACCGATTGAAGAGTGCCATAAGCCTAGTGTGAGACTTTAATTTAATCAACTAACATCTAACCGCGCTGCTGCAAGGGAGCAGAGCAATCTCTTGGAGGAAACTCTTAGTTTGGCTTGGCTAGGAGTGTGTTGATATGCAGCTAGCTAGCTGACTCGAACTGAGCCAAACCAGCCCGTTTGGCTCAGCTCAGCCCCGTCAGAGTCAATCAGTAATCGGTGGAGCGCTTAGCAAGAAACAACGACGTGGTTCGAGTTCGGTTACGGGGTTTCGTTCATTGAAGTATCTGTACATAATTTACAGAGTTTGTGTGTTTTGATTTTCGAAAATTGTTTTCCAATTCTTGTGGGTTAGCGTGTTTTGATTCATCTTTAACCTTCGTCCTCATAGGGTGTGGGCTCAGGCAAGTGAAGTGAAGTTAAGTGAAGAACGTCGAACGATTTTAATCTGTTTTGTAGGGTAGTAACAGTGAATTCGTTTTTACATTTTTTCTTAGTCGAAGTCATTAGTTTTGGCTCCGATAGTGCAGTTGTGGTCTTCACTCTCAGTGCACCAGAAAGTCGTCGGGAGTTTCACACGTGTGTTTCGCATTTGTGAGAGCATCCATTTGGAGGATACGCTTCGTTTCACGCGAGTTTGGCTGCAGCGCGACTAGAAAATTGGGTTAATATTCACACAGGTGGGGCAGAAGCGAAGTGAATTGAGTGAGTGGGCGAGTGAGGTTGTGATTCGTAAATACCTGCATTTTGGACGAGGACGGCGACACGCGTGACATTGTTTATTTACCTTAGAAAAACAAGTTTCAGCGCCAAAGTTGTTTTGGAGAGAAGCTACAGCTTCAGCTGAGTTAGTCCAGCTGGTTTTGAACCAAAACCAAAATACATAAACACAGTCAGTGACTGTAAGTGAGTGAGCGTGACCTTGCCCCCGAAGATATAGACACACCCCCAGTAAGGCATTCCATTCCCGAAATCATGCCGGAGCTATCGCAGGACCAGTTTGAGGCCAAACTGCCGCACAAACCGCCGGCAACGGCCGAGGAGCTGAGGCTGCGTGCCAACTCTGGTGGAGCCGCTGCCCTGGAAGCTTCCAGACGGCGGCTGAACTCGCTGAAGTTGGCGGCAGCTGCCGGGGCCAATGGTTCCGAGCAGCCACCGGCAGAAGCAGCTCTAGGAGAATGCAAAAGTCCCCGGCGACCCCGCAAGAGTAGTGTCACGTTCCAGGATGAAACCGTAGATGCTAAGAGCGGACAGCAGCGGAAACTGTACCAGGGCGATAACAGCTTCGTGTACGAGTTTGGATACAAGCGCGAGATTAGTCACAGGTGAGGCCCTCAGGTGCAACGTTGTGAAATGCATTCAAATTGCCGTTCGGCGCGAATCGGAAATGACTAGCACGTATTTCGTGCATTATCTTTCGCGTAGATTTGAATGGAATATGCATTTTATTATTTTTTTATCTTTATTTTTCGCTTCAGTAATTTTTGGGATGCTTCTAACTTCACATATCGAGTATATTATTCAACTTATTTTCGTAACCTTTGACACAACTTCGATCTGATGTTTTTTTCTGAAAAGTGATTTGGAAATGTTGTGGTATATTATTTATTCTGAAATTCATTTCCAATTGTGAATTGTGGTCGAAAAATTTTATTTCTAAATCTAAATTTAACTCTGAGATAACAAAATAAAATACGATTCTGAACTTTGGAGCTTTTGGAACTCTACTTTCCATGATTTGCTCTTGAATTTCAAGCTCTCATCCTAGATTTTGGAATTTATTTAATTTGAAACGAAAGGAAATTTTACCACTTCGTTTTGAATAGTAATAAATTTACAACAAAGACTATACGAATAAAGTGAACAATTGTTTTTATTCTTTGAGAAACACATTATTTCCAATGTTAAAGAAATATTGAAAAATAATGACATGAAAATTCCATTTCTGATACAATGAGCGAAACAAGAATAGTGCCACTATGTGTTTTGCTTGTTAAAATATAAATGGTTGAAAATCACCAAAATTTTCTTTTACAACTTGTTTTGAATAGCTCAACGGATAAATCAATCATAAGTTAACTTTGGTTATGAAGCGATTGGCGTTGAGGACCAAAAATATGGAAGAAAGTGCGGAATAAGAAAAGTACCATTAGTGGTTTCTAAAAAAGTCAAGATTATTTCTTAAAATTAACTGTGTAAATGTTACTAAGAATGCACCTACAAATTATTTGAATAGAACCCTGCAATTAAGACGTTTCTCAGCATTGCAATGGATTTAAAGGGGTTTTTAAGAGATGCTCCACTAGTACTAAGGAATTTGAAATTTGAGCTGTAATACTTTAGCAAACTGCTTACTTAATTCCTTAACACGACGTGAAATGATGAATCAAACATTCTGAGTAAATTTTAAGTCAGAAAAAAAATAACAAAAAATTTAAAAAAATTACGAAAAAGATAAAAATGACAAAAGTGATAAAAATGACAAAATTGATAAAAATGACAAAAATGAATATAATGCCTAAAATGATGTAAATTACAGAAATGGAAAAAAAATACAAAAATGACAAAAATTACACAAATTACAAAAACGACAAAAATGACAAAAATTACTAAAATTAAAAAAATTACGAAAATGACAAAAATGACAAAAATGATAAACATGTCAAAAATGTCAAAAATGACAATAATGACAAAAATGACAAAAATGACAAAAATGGCAAAATGACAAAAATGACAAAAATGACAAAAATGACAAAAATGACAAAAATGACAAAAATGACAAAAATGACAAAAATGACAAAAATGACAAAAATGACAAAAATGACAAAAATGACAAAAATGACAAAAATGACAAAAATGACAAAAATGACAAAAATGACAAAAATGACAAAAATGACAAAAATGACAAAAATGACAAAAATGACAAAAATGACAAAAATGACAAAAATGACAAAAATGACAAAAATGACAAAAATGACAAAAATGACAAAAATGACAAAAATGACAAAAATGACTAAAATGACTAAAATGACTAAAATGACTAAAATGACTAAAATGGCTAAAATGACAAAAATGACAAAAATGACAAAAATGACAAAAATGACAAAAATGACAAAAATGACAAAAATGACAAAAATGACAAAAATGACAAAAATGACAAAAATGACAAAAATGACAAAAATGACAAAAATGACAAAAATGACAAAAATGACAAAAATGACAAAAATGACAAAAATGACAAAAATGACAAAAATGACAAAAATGACAAAAATGACAAAAATGACAAAAATGACAAAAATGACAAAAATGACAAAAATGACAAAAATGACAAAAACGACAAAAATGACAAAAATGACAAAAATGACAAAAATGACAAAAATGACAAAAATGACAAAAATGACAAAAATGACAAAAATGACAAAAATGACAAAAATGACAAAAATGACAAAAATGACAAAAATGACAAAAATGACAAAAATGACAAAAATGACAAAAATGACAAAAATGACAAAAATGACAAATTGACTAAAATGACTAAAATGACTAAAATGACTAAAATGACTAAAATGACTAAAATGACTAAAATGACTAAAATGACTAAAATGACTAAAATGACTTGAATGACTAAAATGACTAAAATGACTAAAATGACAAAAATGACAAAAATAGCAAAAATTACAAAAAAGACAAAAAATAACAAAAATTACATAAATGACAAAAATGACTAAAATGACTAGAATTATAAAAATGACAAAAATGACAAAGATGTTCAGACTGACAAAAATGACGAAAAAAGCAAAAATGACAAATATGTCAAAAATGAAAAGAATGACAAAAAACTACAAGACTGACAAAAATTACAAAAATGGCAAGAATGACAAATATGAAAAATAAAAATTACAAAAATGACAAAAATGACAAAAATGGCAAAATGACAAAAATGACAAAAATGACAAAAATGACAAAAATGACAAAAATGACAAAAATGACAAAAATGACAAAAATGACAAAAATGACAAAAATGACAAAAATGACAAAAATGACAAAAATGACAAAAATGACAAAAATGACAAAAATGACAAAAATGACAAAAATGACAAAAATGACAAAAATGACAAAAATGACAAAAATGACAAAAATGACAAAAATGACGAAAATGACAAAAATGACAAAAATGACAAAAATGGCAAAAATGACAAAAATGACTAAGATGACAAAAATGACAGAAATTACAAAAATGACAAAAATGACAAAAATGACAAAAATGACAAAAATGACAAAAATGACAAAAATGACAAAAATGACAAAAATGACAAAAATGACAAAAATGACAAAAATGACAAAAATGACAAAAATGACAAAAATGACAAAAATGACAAAAATGACAAAAATGACAAAAATGACAAAAATGACAAAAATGACAAAAATGACAAAAATGACAAAAATGACAAAAATGACAAAAATGACAAAAATGACAAAAATGACAAAAATGACAAAAATGACTAAAATGACTAAAATGACAAAAATGACAAAAATGACAAAAATGACAAAAATGACAAAAATGACAAAAATGACAAAAATGACAAAAATGACAAAAATGACAAAAATGACAAAAATGACAAAAATGACAAAAATGACAAAAATGACAAAAATGACAAAAATGACAAAAATGACAAAAATGACAAAAATGACAAAAATGACAAAAATGACAAAAATGACAAAAATGACAAAAATGACAAAAATGACAAAAATGACAAAAATGACAAAAATGACAAAAATGACAAAAATGACAAAAATGACAAAAATGACAAAAATGACAAAAATGACAAAAATGACAAAAATGACAAAAATGACAAAAATGACAAAAATGACAAAAATGACAAAAATGACAAAAATGACAAAAATGACTAAAATGACAAAAATGACAAAAATGACAAAAATGACAAAAATGACAAAAATGACAAAAATGACAAAAATGACAAAAATGACAAAAATGACAAAAATGACAAAAATGACAAAAATGACAAAAATGACAAAAATGACAAAAATGACAAAAATGACAAAAATGACAAAAATGACAAAAATGACAAAAATGACAAAAATGACAAAAATGACAAAAATGACAAAAATGACAAAAATGACAAAAATGACAAAAATGACAAAAATGACAAAAATGACAAAAATGACAAAAATGACAAAAATGACAAAAATGACAAAAATGACAAAAATGACAAAAATGACAAAAATGACAAAAATGACAAAAATGACAAAAATGACAAAAATGACAAAAATGACAAAAATGACAAAAATGACAAAAATGACAAAAATGACAAAAATGACAAAAATGACAAAAATGACAAAATCGACAAAAATGACAAAAATGACAAAAATGACAAAAATGACAAAAATGACAAAAATGACAAAAATGACAAAAATGACAAAAATGACAAAAATGACAAAAATGACAAAAATGACAAAAACGACAAAAATGACAAAAATGACAAAAATGACAAAAATGACAAAAATGACAAAAATGACAAAAATGACAAAAATGACAAAAATGACAAAAATGACAAAAATGACAAAAATGACAAAAATGACAAAAATGACAAAAATGACAAAAATGACAAAAATGACAAAAATGACAAAAATGACAAAAATGACAAAAATGACAAAAATGACAAAAATGACAAAAATGACAAAAATGACAAAAATGACAAAAATGACAAAAATGACAAAAATGACAAAAATGACAAAAATGACAAAAATGACAAAAATGACTAAAATGACTAAAATGACTAAAATGACTAAAATGACTAAAATGACTAAAATGACTAAAATGACTAAAATGACTAAAATGACCAAAATGACTAAAATGACTAAAATAACTAAAATGACTAAAATGACTAAAATGACTAAAATGACTTAAATGACTAAAATGACTAAAATGACTAAAATAACTAATATGACAAAAATGACAAAAATAGCAAAAATTACAAAAAAGACAAAAAATCACAAAAATTACATAAATGACAAAAATGACTAAAATGACTAGAATTATAAAAATGACAAAAATGACAAAGATGATCAGACTGACAAAAATGACGAAAAAAGCAAAAATGACAAATATGTCAAAAATGAAAAGAATGAGAAAAAACTACAAGACTGACAAAAATTACAAAAATGGCAAGAATGACAACTATGAAAAATAAAAATTACAAAAATGACAAAAATGACAAAAATGACAAAAATGACAAAAATGACAAAAATGACAAAAATGACAAAAATGACAAAAATGACAAAAATGACAAAAATGACAAAAATGACAAAAATGACAAAAATGACAAAAATGACAAAAATGACAAAAATGACAAAAATGACAAAAATGACAAAAATGACAAAAATGACAAAAATGACAAAAATGACAAAAATGACAAAAATGACAAAAATGACAAAAATGACAAAAATGACAAAAATGACAAAAATGACAAAAATGACAAAAATGACAAAAATGACAAAAATGACAAAAATGACAAAAATGACAAAAATGACAAAAATGACAAAAATGACAAAAATGACAAAAATGACAAAAATGACAAAAATGACAAAAATGACAAAAATGACAAAAATGACAAAAATGACAAAAATGACAAAAATGACAAAAAATGACAAAAATGACAAAAATGACAAAAATGACAAAAATGACAAAAATGACAAAAATGACAAAAATGACAAAAATGACAAAAATGACAAAAATGACAAAAATGACAAAAACGACAAAAATGACAAAAATGACAAAAATGACAAAAATGACAAAAATGACAAAAATGACAAAAAATGACAAAAATGACAAAAATGACAAAAATGACAAAAATGACAAAAATGACAAAAATGACAAAAATGACTAAAATGACTAAAATGACTAAAATGACTAAAATGACTAAAATGACTAAAATGCCTAAAATGACTAAAATGACTAAAATGACTAAAATGACTAAAATGACAAAAATGACAAAAAAGACAAAAATTGCAAAAATTACAAAAAAGACAAAAAATAACAAAAATTACATAAATGACAAAAATGACTAAAATGACTAGAATTATAAAAATGACAAAAATGACAAAGATGACCAGACTGACAAAAATGACGAAAAAAGCAAAAATGACAAATATGTCAAAAATGAAAAGAATGACAAAAAACTACAAGACTGACAAAAATTACAAAAATGGCAAGAATGACAAATATGAAAAATAAAAATTACAAAACTGACTAAAATCACAAATATTCCAAAAATTCCAATAATTCAAAAGTTGACGAAAATTACAATTTGAGCAAAAATTACAAAAACGACAAAATTGACATAAAATGACATAAATGAAAAAAAAATTACAATGACAAAAAAATGAATAAAATGACTATGACATTGAATGACAAATGTGAAATCAAATGACAAAAATTACAAAAATGACCAAAATGACATAAATACTCATAATAACGAAAATGAAAAATTTTGAGAGAAATGATGAATTATCGAAAAAAGAAAAAAATGCAGAAGTTTTTTTGTATTTTGACCTGACAGAGAATCCAATTAAAAATCAAATCAAACCTATTAATTACCCATTTTTTTTGGTCATTCTAAATCACAATAAAAAGTGAAAGTTGAATGAAATATTTCCACTTGAAGGCTGCACTAGATTTCTCAATGTCAAAAGCATGCAGCTCACATACGTTTGAACGTAGCTAGTAAGCCTCAGTAGGGTAGTAATAAGTAATCGAAATCTATCGAAGCGTGGTGGCCCCTTATCAGTACAAGAAATGATGACGAAGGAGGAATCGGGCATTCGATTTACTCACTAACTAGGTAGTTACAATTTTGTTTGGGAAACATATTCACGCTCAACAACAACAGTAGGGAATGGACGATGACCATCCGAATAAGGCGTCTCTGTTTCCGGGCGTCCATTGAGCGTCGTGATTTGTGGATTGATAATTAATTAATGAAAGCCAAATAGGTTGGCTTTCACCCTTCAATTCAAACGAATCCTCACACTTGTTCAATGAACTGTGAATGAATCAACAACACAATGAACAAGGTCGTTTCCATCCATACAGGTCTTCAATCACTCCAGCTAGAGCGTCCAGCCAGAGGCCTCTCTGTTCCAGATAGCGAAATTGTTCCTTTACTTTCTTTTCATCGACAAGGTTCTTCAACCGAAAAAGAAAAAAATAGTCGTAAATCGCCTTTCCCCGTTTGGTATTCTGTTTGTGTTGCCATTTTTTTTTTTTTTTTGCACACAATCAGTGCAGAACACACGTTACTACCTACCCGTTATAAGTGAAGACAGATAAGAGTAAGGAGCAAAAAAAAAACGAAACACTAAGAGAGGGCAGCACTTTAATTGGGTGAAGGTTACGCACGATTCTCGATTCTAGCGAGGGGACTGGGGCCTTCGACCGCAACAGCAACAACAAAGTGAGTCAATCGGATCGGATTTCCTACAAACTTATGTACGTACGTACGAGACATTTCTGGTTTCGGGATCGAATTTCCTCCAGTCCATTGTCCATGGGAAGGACCCCGACGTTTTGTGTTCAAACGACAAAGACTCGTAACTTTTTCATAGAATTTGATATCTTTGGCGAAGGTTAAACGTTTTGAAAGATGAGATGTTGGAAGTTTAGGAGCATTTTGAGCAAACACGAGACAAATCATTATCAAATAATTTTGTGTATTGACCAGAAAGTATAAAAAGTAGGTGAAAATTACAATATGTAGAAGAAAGTCCGAAAAAAATGTCAGGTAGAATTTTACAATTTTAAAAATGTAACAAATTCATTTTTTTACAAGTTTTGACAGTTCGAAAAAATTCGAAAATTTTGCCTATTTCGTCTACACTGAAAACTGACGAAATTTTTGTCCATTACAAATTTCTTCTAAGTATCTCCCCACAAGCAGTCCACATATTTTGCGCACGATTTGACCACCGGATTATGTATATTTTACCGGTGGGCAGCTTTCCCACCTTGAAGAAATGAAGCCAGGCCTATTTATAAGTCAGCTAGACGAACCAGTCAGAAAAATTTGACTTTTTACTACTTCCTCTATTCATATTTTCAGATTGAGCTTGAAAAAACCTCTCACATTCTTCTCGCTTAATGGAATTAATGATATTCACTTTTATAAAATTTTTAGCTAACTATTGGGTCCTCTAGGACTTTCTCAATGATGTACCATGTGAATTTTGCACGAATAGTTGATTTCCAGCTGTTTTCGGGTCTCCCACTGGGAACTTTGTCTATGGACTTCAATAGTTGACGCTATCTCAAAAACCACTTGACAGATTATTTTGTACACATACACATTACATCACCAGGTAGTTTCACTGAAAATTTCATCAAATTCCATTCATGCATTCAAAAGTTATTCACTAAATAATGAGTTGTATTTTTTTGGAATACTTAGTTTGTTGTTAGCCATACGCGAAAAATCGCCACTGATATTTGTAAGTAAACATCGGTTTCTTTAATAAAACGTATCCTACAGTTAAATTAAAGCCTATCGCTGACAGAACAGAGACGCATTTTATTTTGACAACAACACTCATATTTATAAATTAGACTAGCTGACCCGGTGTGCGTTGCAACACCTTCAAAAAATAAATGAAATTTAAGGAATTTGTTTAAATTTTGTTTTTTTGTAGGTATCACAAGTGCTCGGTTTATGCAAAAAAAACTTGTATAAAGCCCCCTTTCCCCTTCCCATCCGCAAAAGCTGGAAGGAGATATGAGTCCAGTTTTTTCGTAATCAAAAACTCACATATCAAATTTGGTTATATTGGTTGATAAGTTTTGAGCGATACATCAACATTTATATGGAATCCCCTCCGTCCTTCACCTCTCCACACTGCAAGACAGAAGGGTTTGATTATTTTTGCTAGATTACTTCTACACCAAGAAAATTGTATTGGACCCCCTTCCCATATCTTATGTGCTCCCTGGGAAAAAGATGGTGTTTCAAACAATCATAAAACCATTTCTTGTACTCAAATGATTTCCCATGTCATATTTGGTTTCATCTGTTTGATAAGTGCTTGGTTTGTGCAAAACAATTTTCCTCTTTCCTAACTTAATCCCCAATCAAAGGCGAAAGGAGTCTTGAATAAGTATATTACCATTTGCCGATTCCAAATGCCCTCCCATGTCAAATTTGTTTCCATTTGCTCGATTAGTTCTCGAGTGATGCGAAAAATTGTAACGGAGCCCCCTTCTCTCCTTCAAATCACCCCACTGAAAGTAGGCAATAAATAGTACCAAATATTCATAGAAACATTCCTCGTAACTACTCAAATACCCTACCAAGCGAAATTTGGTTCCGTTTGCTGTATAAAATCTCAAGTTATGTAAAACATTGTATGAGTGCACTCTCCCACCTTAAAATTTCCCTACAGAAGGGTTCCCAAAATGTCATAGGGACATTTCTCGTTCTCAAGTACCATCCCAAGAAAAATTTAGATCCATACACTCTAAAAGTTTTCCCATTATGCTGGAAAATGTGATGGAGCCCCCTCCCCCCTTTCTATCTCTCCACAAAAAGAAGAGAAGGGTATCAAATATTTATGCAACCGTTTCTCGTACCCAAATACCCCTCCAAACCAAATTTAATTCCATTTACTCGAATAATTCTCAAGTTATGCAATAAATGTATAGAAGCTGCCCCCCCCCCTTCCTGCCTTTATCCCCACTGAAAAGGGGAGGGGTCAAAAATAACCATAGAAACATTTATTGTGTTCCAATGCCCTCCCATGCCAAATTTATTTCCAATATCTTGATTAGTTCAAGAGATGTGTAAAAAATTGTAAGGTAGGCCCCTTCCCCCCCTTCCTATATCCCGATTGAAAGTAGAGAGGGGTACCTAGAAACATTCCTCGTACCCAAATACCATCACATGCCAAATTTGATACCATTTGCTTGATTGGTTCTCGAGTTATGCAAACATTTATCTTTTGTTTGGGAGGCTTCTCCCCCCTTCATGAGATAGGGAGGGGTCTCAAACCGTAATAGGAACCTTCCCCTGCCTTCAATACCCCCACCTGCCAAGTTTTACGCAAATCAGTTTCCGAGCCTATAGGGAACAGACAGACAGACAGACAGACAGATATATTTTTTATATATAGATAGATTAAAGATATAACTTTTTTTTTCAAAATTTGGACATCTCTAAGTCAACGAAAGTTTCCCTTAAAGGCGGATTATAACTCACACATTGTATTGTTGTCATAATTTTGGAACTTTTAAAACGAAATAACAGCTTTCGTCCTTCGAATAAAGAAACCCCCCTAAAGGTTTGTGTTCAGAAAGAAATTTATTGAGGGTATAATTTTCTTCGGATGCCTCCTCCCGTATAGTACTTGGTTGGTAGAGGACAGATTCGGCTTTTCCTTACCAATGCAAATCGAGCCTGAGTGGCGACAAAAACCAGTACAAATATTTTCCGACAAAATAGCAAAACCTACTTCCATCCGGTCGGAAGATTTTACAACGCCGGCAGCAATCAACCATCATCCGGTACCCGATTTTATTCCTTCTCCCGGCTACCCCTATGTTAAAATTTTGGCAAAAAGTAATGCCGATGGTTCCTTCCGAACTTGAACTGTTGAACTTTAGGACCAATCTTCCGTCCGACAAACGACCAACAACCAAAAGCCGAGTATAAAATTTAACTGACCATGGTCGAATGGTGTGTATCCAAAACTTTAGATCGAAACGATAAACCGAACAAACCATTTTTGTCGAGTTGAAAATAATGGGATAGTTGTTATGGTACATGCAAAAGTATCTTGGTTTAATTTCGTCGCCCGTAGGTACAATTTAAAAGTGCCCAGAGATTTGAGCTTTAATGGGAAAACAGAAATTGGTTTGTTGAAATATGGAGTGAAATGTTTTAATCAAGTTGCAAGAGCACGAGACCACTTTTCCTAACCCATAGAAAAATTAATTCAAAAATCTACAAAGGAAAGAAGAAAAAGTTGAAAAATCCCATCATACACATATTTAAAAGATAAAGTTTCATCCTTCACGCTACGCTGTGCTTTAACAAAATAACTTTTTCACCCCTCGTTCGTTCACTATATGTCAGAATGTATCAGAATGAAAAATGCAGCAGCAACATGCTGGAAGAAAAAGCAGAATGTAAATAAAATTTCACACAGCAACGCGCTTCCTTGTTTCGCGTACCTATTCATGGCATAGCCTTTAACGGTGGTGTCTTTTGCTCGCAGGGATATTACCATGTGCCGAGGAGTGTTTAGAACTGACATGAACAGACAAATGTAACCCTTTAAGTGTACTCTACTTATGTTTCTTGGAAGAAAAAACAAAAATTTTATTTTTTTTTCAACTTTTCCGAAGAGTCGCTAAGAGTACGCTACAATAAACTTTGTTGAAACTTTTTCTAGGAGATTGAGATGAAAACTCCTGTTTTTGCTGTTGAATCACATATCATGTTTCCGAGCCTTCAGGAAAGATTTTATTTCAAGATTTTTGAAAAATGGGTACCAACGTCTAGACAAGTCATTTCATCTTAAAAACATCCCCCGAAGTTTTTCACTACATCATGGAAATCGTATCAATTACACCAAAACGATGAAATTCTAGAGAGATTAAAATATTAAAAAAAAAAAACAAAACATTTGGCGAAAAATGACAAGAATGACAAAATTAACAAAATTGACAAAAATATCAAGAAATTTAAAAAAAAGAACAAAAATAACAACAGACTAAAATTAAAAAATAACAACAATGACAAAAATGACAAAAATGACAAAAATGACAAAAATGACAAAAATGACAAAAATGACAAAAATGACAAAAATTACAAAAATTACAAAAATGACAAAAATGACAAAAATGACAAAAATGACAAAAATGACAAAAATGACAAAAATGACAAAAATGACAAAAATGACAAAAATGACAAAAATGACAAAAATGACAAAAATGACAAAAATGATAAAAATGACAAAAATGACAAAAATGACAAAAATGACAAAAATGACAAAAATGACAAAAATGACAAAAATTACAAAAATTACAAAAATTACAAAAATTACAAAAATTACAAAAATTACAAAAATTACAAAAATTACAAAAATGACAAAAATGTCAAAACTGACAAAAATGACACAAATGATCAAAATGATAAAAATGACAAAAACGAAAAATAGACAAAAATGACAAAAATTACAAAAATAACCAAAATTACAGAAATGACAAAAATTACAAAAATTACAAAAATTACAAAAATTAAAAAAATTACAAAAATTTCAAAAATTACAAAAAATACAAAAATTACAAAAATTACAAAAATTACAAAAACTACAAAAATTACAAAAATTACAAAAATTACAAAAATTACAAAAATTACAAAAATTACAAAAATTACAAAAATTACAAAAATTACAAAAATGACAAAAATTACAAAAATTACAAAACTTACAAAAATTACAAATATTACAAAATTACAAATTACAAAAATTACAAAAATTACAAAAATTACAAAAATTACAAAAATTACAAAAATTACAAAAATTACAAAAATTACGAAAATTACAAAAATTACAAAAATTACAAAAATTACAAACATGACAAAAATTACAAAAATTACAAAAATTACAAAAATTATAAAAATTACAAAAATTACAAAAATTACAAAAATTACAAAAATGACAAAAATGACAAAAATGACAAAAATTACAAAAATGACAAAAATGACAAAAATGACAAAAATGACAAAAATGACAAAAATGATAAAAATGACAAGAATGACAAAAATGACAAAAATGACAAAAATGACAAAAATGACAAAAATGACAGAAAAGACAAATAAGGCAAAAAAGGCAAAAAATACAAAAAAGACAAAAATGACAAAAATGATAAAACTGACAAAAATGACAAAAATGACAAAAACAACAAAAATAACAAAAATGACAAAAATAACAAAAATGACAAAAATAACAAAAATGACAAAACTGACAAAAATGACAAAAATGACAAAAATGACAAAAATGACAAAAATGACAAAAATGACAAAAATGACAAAAATGACAAAAATGACAAAATGACAAAAATGACAAAAATGACAAAAATGACAAAAATGACAAAAATGACAAAAATGACAAAAATGACAAAAATGACAAAAATGACATTTTGAAAAACTGTGGAAAAATTGGGCCACCAAATCTCAATTGACTAGATCACGTGCAAAATTTATGTTCACCCAAAACTGAAATACTAAAGGGTGATACGGTCAAAATTTGGTCAAGGAAAAACGCGTGCAAATAGGTGAAATCGTTTATTTAAAAAATCAAATTATATTTTTTTTCAAGTTTAATAAGTATAAAATTCAGGAAAAATATTCAGTTAGGCTTCCGCTCTTCCAAATCCGAATTGCCGGGCCTTACGCCTAACGCTTTCGGCCATCAGATTTTGTACAGCCACCTTGTCCACCTTCTTCGCCGCAGAAAGCCAGTTTGCCTTGAACTGCTGCTCGTCCTTATCAGTTTTTTTGGTCTTCTTTAGGTTCCGCTTGACAATAACCCAGTATTTCTCAATTGGGCGAAGCTCTAGCGTGTTGGGAGCGTTCTTGTCCTTGGGAACACCCTGCACGTTGTTGGCGGCGTACCACTTCATGGCCTTTTAACCGTAATGACAAGATGCCAAATCCGGCCAAAACAGTACAGAACAACCGTGTTTCTTCAGGAAAGGCAGCAGACGTTTATTCAAACACTCTTTCGCGTAAATTTCTTGGTTGACAGTCCCGGAAGCTATGAAAATGCTGCTTTTCAAGCCACAGGTACAGAAGGTTTGCCAAACCAGATATTTCTTCGCGAACTTTGACAGTTTCATGTGCTTGAAAATATCTGCTACCTTTCCCCTTCCTTTTGCCGTATAAAACTCCTGTCCCGGAAGCTGCTTGTAGTCGGCTTTGACGTAGGTTTCGTCGTCCATTACCACGCAGTCAAACTTCGTCAGCATCGTCGTGTACAGCCTCCGGGATCGCGCTTTGGCCGTCGTATTTTGTTTATCATCGCGATTTGGAGTCACCACCTTCTTGTAAGTCAATAGTCCGGCTCGTTTTTTGGCTCGATGCACGGTTGTAGACGATACACCCAGCTTATTTGCGGCATCTCGGAGAGAGAGGTTAGGGTTTCGCTTGAAACTACCGGCAACTCTTTTGTCGTCTCAGCGGCTTCTGGTTTTCGATTTGCCCCCGATCCAGACTTCCTGGCTGTCGACGAACGATCCCCAAACACTTTAATTACATTTGTAACGGTTGATTTAGCAACTTTTAGCGATTTTGCCAGCTTTGCGTGCGAGTAGCTCGGATTTTCACGACGCGTGCAAAATTTTGATACGCTGCTCTTCTTCCTTGGACGGCATTTTGACAACTGAAGAGTGAATTCCAAAATCAAAATAGGAGCAACATTCTACACACACACCTTCAAAATGAGGGGTGTTCAGGTTTTTTAAATGCAAAATTTAAAGAAATATTTCAATTTGATATTGACCAAATTTTGACCGTATCACCCTTTATAATTCATTTAGTCATTTTACAGCAATTTCAGATGAGGACCAAATATTTGTCACAATTCTTTATTTGGCATAAGACAACTTTGCAGGTAGGAAAAAACATTTTTTAAGTTCTGAATGTGTATTAAAACACCAAAACATAGGTGGCCCAAGATACCCCACAAAATGTGGCCCACGATTCCCCATAAACTATTATTTGCAAATTGGTTGCGTTTATGAGACTTATTGATGTTTCATCAAAAATTTCCTTTTCCACGTGAAAAATCATTACAAAACTAATTGGATTGAGATTTTTATCTCAACACACAGCTGAGATGTTAAGAGTGGTCCACGTTTCCTCATGGCTCACGTTACCCCACACTCCCCTACGAATCGTAGCTTCATAAACTTTCCATTCAAATTTGCTCACATTAATGCATCATTAGAGAAAGAAAATGAAATACGCACTCTGTGACTAAATTAATTGTTATCTTCCATTTTACTAGAATATTCTGGTATGCCGAAAAAATTCTTTTATTCAAGTTATATCACTCAAAGGGTTAAGTTGTTTATGCATGGTTAAAAATCGTCGTTGTCTCCGAAAAAAAAATTGGAAACAGTAGAAAAAATGGAAGCACCCATTGAGAGTACGTAACAAGAGCATCTTTTTTGTGTTCTCAAACTCCATACGACACAACGACGACGACGACTAGAAGGAGGATGTTCATGATGGTGATGATGATGACGGTGATGGGGATGACGATAATAATACTAATAATAGTAAACTATTCTGTTGTAGAACACACATAATTCTCGGTTACATTTTTTCGCATTTGCTGCGGCAAGGAAACAATGAATTTTGAGGACATGGGGTATGGAACAAACTCTAAGGTAGGTAGCACAAATAAACCGAATCAAAAAGGGGGAAAAAAGACACCAACCAAAGCTCACAGCTTCAATCGAAACGTGGAAGGTGCATCTCTCAACCGGAAGCTGTTTCTTGTCGCGTGAATGAAACGTATCTGCTGTGGAATTTCCTGGGAGACTGAAAATTTCATTTATATGGATATTTTCAAATTTCGAATCGCATTTCCTCGTTCGTCTCGTTTCATTTTTCGGGAGGTAGTTTCGTTTTTTTCCGGTGCATTTGAATTGCATGGAATTTCTTGAAAGAGTTTTATTTCGGTGTGTACCTCGCCTTAACATCGATGTTGATTATGTCGTTTGCAGACAGACTCCGGTACGTTGTCAAACAATACTCGACTTGTCGGAGGATAAGTTTTGAAGTCATGCAACTGACATCGCTCCACATATTACACAACTCACTCAGTCAGTCACTCACTTAGAACCCTGAGGGCTGTTAAGCCGATGATATATACATATCATACCTGGAAATTTATTGCCAACCATTAATGATCAAACAACCTGTCGGGCAACCAAATGGGACAATATCGAACTCGGTAACTCGACATTTGAATGTCACCTTCTGGCAATAATCAGCCCGGATGTATGCTTAAGCCACACTCAAGTAATGGACGGCTCATATTTGGGTTTGAATTTGACCAAACATCAATAACTCGGAGCGACAGAGCTTTTGATGATAACTCAACGTCATACGATTCATTGGTTTGATTTCATTGGTAAAGACAAGTTAACAATGAGTGATTTAATCGAAAATCTACCCTGCAGCAGTAAATAATCAACAACAGCATTCTGCAGCAGAGAGGTAATCGGAAATGTTTCTCCTTTGCATAATGTAACTGGAAAATCAATCAGCCTCTGCCGATTTGAAATATAAATGGGAATTGGGTTTCATTTTTTAAGGCTCGGAGTCAAGTTGATTCCATATCAAACATTAATCTATCCGGAGGCCCAAGTCTCAAGATTCACCCATCAATTTAAAAATCGTTCTTAACTGATTCAGAGATTTCAACAAACGTAAAACCTGAAATACGAATTTTTGTTCCAAACTTTATGTACACACATGTACAAGAATATATAAATTCCTGAAATTAAATCTGCGACTGGAATCTGATCTCGAAATCAGACGATTTAATCTGAGCTCTGAATCAAAGCTGAATATGACTGAAAAATCAAAAACTACACAAGAACAGATAACCTATATCCACAAAATGAACTAAAAAACGCAAATGAAAAAAATAGAACAGACAATAGAAATAGACATTTTTGAAAAAAAAACTGTATTTAAAACATTGCAAAACTGTCAAGAGGCGCTAAAATAATTATTACAAAAATTACAGTAAAAAAAAACGAAAAAACGGGAAAAAATTAATAAAATAACAAAAGTCTCAAAAATGATAAAAATGACAAAAAACAAAAATTAAAATAACAAAAAAAACCAAATTTATAAAAATTACAAAAGAGACTATTATGATGAAAATGACAAGAATGTCACAAATTACAAAATTGCCAGAAAATTTTAAATATTGCGCCATTTTTTGTCACTTCTGTCATCTGTGTCATTTTTATTATTTTTGTTATTTTTGTCATGTTTGTCATTTTTGTCATTTTTTGAATTTTTTTTCATTTTTAACATTTTTGTCATTTTTAACATTTTTGTCATTTTAATCATTTTGTAATTTTCGTCTTTTTTATAATTTTGGTCGTCATTTTTGTTTTTTTTTTTTTCATTATTTTCATTTTTGTCATTTGTGTAATTTGAGCCATTTTTTGTCATTTTTACCATCTGTCCTATTTCCATTTTCCTATTTTTTTCAATCTTGTCAATTTTGTCATTTGTCATTTTTTTCATTTGTGTCATTTTTGTAATTTTTTGTCCTTTTTGTCATTTTTGCCGTTACAAAAATTATTGTTAATTGTTGTAAAGTTTTGACATTTTTGTCCAATTTGTCATTTTTGTCATCTGTCCTTTTTTCATTTTATTATTTTTGTCGATTTCATCAATTTTGTCATTTGTGTCATTTTTGCCTTTTTGGTCATTTTTGGAAATTTTTTCTTTTGTGTTACTATTTCATTTCGTCATTTTTGTCTTTTTGGTCGTTTTGGTCGCTATTGTCATTTTCGTCATTTTTGCCACCTTTGAAATTTTTCGTTTTTTGTCATTTTTGCCATTTTTTTTTTCATTTTTTGTCATTTTTATTATTCTTGTCTTTTTTATCCTTTTTCCATTTTTTTCATTTTTGTCATTTTTATCATTTTTGTCATTTATGCAACTTTTGTCATTTTTGTCATTTTTATTAATGTTGTCATTTTCGTCATTTTTGTCATTTTTGCCATTTTTGTCATTTTTATCATTCTTGTCATTTTTATAATTCTTGCCATTTTTGTTATTTTTGTCATTTTAGTTACTTTTATCATTTACGGCATTTTTGTCATTTTTTTAAATTTTGTCATTTTTGCCATTTTTTTTCATTTTTGTCACTTTTTTTCATTTTTGTCATTTTTTTTTCATTTTCAAATTTTTAAATTTTTATCATTTTAGCCGTTTTATTATCTGTTTTTTTTTTTCTTATTTTTTATCATTTTTGGCATATTTTATTCTTATCATTTTTATCATTTCTGTTATTGTTATCATTGTTGTCATTTTTGTCTTTTTTTGCCACTTCTGTCATTTTTGTCATTTGTGTCTTTTGAGTCATTATTTTTATCATCTGTCTTTTTATCATTTGTTTTTTTTTTTTCATTTGTTTCATTTTTGTCAATTTTGTCATATTTTTCATTATTGTCAGTTTTGTCAGTTTTGTCAATTTTGTCAATGTTGTCAATTTGGTCATTTGTCAATTTTGTCATTCGTCGATTTCGTCATTTGTCAATTTTGTCATTTCTGTCATTACTTAATCATTTTGGTAATTTTCGTCATTCTTGTAATTTTTGTTTTTCTTTTGTCTTTTTTGTCATTTTTGTAATTTTTGTAATTTTTTTTGTGTCATTTTTATTATTTTTGTCATTTATCATTTTCGTCGTTTTTGTCAGGTTGTCATTTTCGTCATTTTCCTCTTTAATTATCTTCTTTTTTTTCATTGTAATCTTTTTTATAATTTTCCTGATTGTTTATTTTTTTATTTATTTTTTTTTTGGTTTTTTGTAATTTTTGTCACTTTTGTCATTTTTGTCGTTTTGGCAATGTTGTCAATTTTGGCCATGTTGTCATTTTTGTCATTTTTGTTATTTTTGTCATTTTTTTCACTTTGTCATTTTTCGCATTTTTATTATTTTTGCCATTCTTGCCGTTTGTGTCATTTGTCCTTTTTTTTCATTGTTATGATTTTTACCTTTTGTGTCATTTTTTCAATGTTTTAATTTTTTTCATTTTTGTCATTTTTTTATTTTTGCTATTTTAATCATTTTTTCATTTTCGTTAAAAGTTTTTTAATGTTGAAAGACCATTTTTGAAAGAAAAAATAAATAAAAAGAATTAAAATAAATCTATTTTGAAATTTTAATTTTCTACAAATTTCACTCAAAGCGATAGAAAAGGGCTAAATCGTTTGTTGGAATTGCAATGAAGAGTCGACTTTTGCACGAGAAATGAGGATCTTTCAAAGGGTCTTTAAACGTGTGAATAAGTATTGAAAACTAACTAATTTTGGATTTTTTTTCTCGAGTTTAAAAAATAACCTATCATCGATAATTTCACAAATTTAAACTAAACAATTTCGTCATAAAATAATTTTTTGGTTTGCACCAATCCTAGATATGACAGTATAAAAGTACAAGTTTTTAAAACTTGCGTATAACTAACGAAAGCCTCCAGATACAAGTTTGATTTCTGGAAGAAAAATATGCGCATTTTCATTTCATACAAACGCTTAGATAGAAGACATTTTTCTTGTATAAATTCATCCACAAAAGTTAGAGCCAGAACACTGTTATTTTCGACACACCCTAATATTTCAAGATGTAAAAAACCATAACTCGCTAGCGAATCGTCAGATGTATGTGGTGTCTTCGATAAAGTTGCTTGAAAAATCGCTTCCATTTTTTAGAACAAAGATTGACTCTATCATTTCCCTGGAAAAAGTTTTTATGGTAAATTATGCAAAAGTGACACAATCTAATATTTGATATAAAACTATCAAAACGCATGGTTTCATGAGCATTTTTGCTGAAGACACTATTTGTCTATCTCTCATAGCATCTTCTAAATAAATTTTGGCACAATAAAGTTCCGTCCTGGACCACTGTGCATTGTTTTCATTTTTGTGATTTTTTTTTCATTTTTGCTATTTTTATCATTTTTGTCATTTTAAATTATTTTTGTGATTTTAAATCATTTCTGTGAATTTTGTCACTTGTGTTACTTTTGCCATTTTTGTCATTTTTATCTATTTTGTCGTTGTTGTCATTTTTGTCATTTTTGTCTTTTTTTCATCGTTGTCATTTTTTAATTTTTTTTTAATTTCTTGACATTTTTGTCAGTTTTATCATGTTTAAAATTTTTGTGTTTTTTGTCATGTTTGACCTTTTTGACGTTTTTGTCATTTTTGAATTTTTTTTTCCATTTTTATCATTTTTGTAATTTTTGACATTTTTATAATTTTTATCATTTTTGTCATTGTGGTGATTTTTGTCATTCTTGTTCACTTTTGTCATTTTTATCTTTTTGGTCTATTTTTTCGTTTTGTCATTTTCGTCTTTTTTGTCAGTTTTGTCATTTTTTTCATTTATGTCATTTTTTTCATTTATGTCATTTTTTTTTTTATTTTTGTCATTTTTTTTTTCATTTAAAATTTTTGTCATTTTTTTAATTTTTGTCATTTGGTGTTGTTTTTTCTTTTAAGAATTAATTGTAATTTTTGTGATTTCTGTCTAAGAGTGGTTCTTAGAATTTGGTGAGAAGTTCCCTAGAAATTCGTTTGGAATTATGTTAATTCATCCTCATCATATGAGTAAGCTTTAAACATTGCCCGAAGTAGGAGATTAAAACTCCACTCAAATGAGGTCTCAAAATTCAAGTTCAACCACGGTTAGTTAATTGAAGGGGCAACTTTTTCTCGCTGCCATGGGGTGTTAAAATTATAATTTAACTAGCTAGACTTCCATCGACATCCATCCAATTTTCACGCCAAAATTCAACACGCCGAAAACTTTCTCTTGATGGCCGACACACCGTGAGCCTGAAATTTCACTGTTTAATCTTCCTTCCTCTGTCGGAAAGTGCCGAAAATTGTGTCGGTTTTGTGGCGCACAAGTGCACGACATTTGCTGTTGAGGTTTTACTCGAAAAGTTTTCATGTTCGATGTAAATAAAACCTGTTTTCCCGCCGCCAACATATCACAGCATAGCACCATCATGATTAGCGCCAACTGTCACGCGAATCACCATCAACCCAGCTCAAGTGTTTGTTTGTTGTGGTCCAAGGAAGAAGAAGTTTAATCTTGTTAATTATTATTTCAATTGAAGCAATAAAAACAGGACAAACTCCTGGCCGAATAGATTAAAAGTTGGCAAAATTTGAACCATCCGGAAAATAAATAATTATTTTTTTTTTTTGTCTTTTAATTTTATTTCAGGTAAATCGGGCGTCATCCACTTGTTTTCCTCTCATTTGAATGTTAGCAGAGAAGTGGTCTCTGGATTGGTAAGTCTACGAATATTAAAAATAGAAAAAATTAAGTGTTTTTCTCACCCACTGCTAATTTTTCTTTCCGCAAATCAAAAACAAACCGTGAGCAGTCAGATCATGGAGTCAGATTCGTGTTCGCGCTTTCATCCAATCGTCGGAATTGCGTCAGATTGTATTTGTCCCTCTTCAAATCTGATTCGAACACGGTCATAAATTTAGATCGCTCGGAAGCATCTCGACATTCTACGGGGTCATGTTTAATACCTTGAAGATGATACTTCTTGACAAGAGTGACACAACGGCCATCGGTTAACCGTGGCAGATGGGACAAAATTTTATTCCCAGCCCAGAAGGCGAGATGACGAACTATAAAACGCTTCATCATGTGGGTATAAATCTTTTTAATGGCATAATCGTTGTCCATTCATCATCGCATCATAGACCCGCACCCGGTGAGAACGAATGCTATTCAAATTTTCACTTCGTTAGTACTTTGCGCTTTGACATTCTGGAAATTGCTGGGTCAGTCACTTGACAACAGCACAGTACAGGAACTTGGTATGATATACTGACGAAGTGTACTTTTTTGTACAATGAGATCAGAAACTCGAGCTGAATCAGTTTTTTTTATCTACCGACATAACAGAATTGATAAAACCTGACAGTTTTCACGCTTCCAGGTCCGGGAGAAAAATTTAAATCTAGTAATGTAGGGCTTTAATACCTCCACATAGGTTTCAAGACCCTTTTTTATATCGTGTCGTAAATTCTTGGTTTGAAATGAATACTATTTTATTGTATTTTTTTTTATCCAATCAAGGCCACATTGTAAACAATTAGATTCTTCCGTGGATTCGAGCATACTCCGATGAACCCTAGAATGTTGCTTTCTCAACCTACTTGATAATCGATTTCATAAGATATTGAAGCTGTCTTCTCGATTCGTCATTCAATTTCAATCTCGCTTGAAATTTTTATCGATAGGTTCAGGCTGTCCCCTCAACTCGCCTTTTTGTTTCAAACTGTCCTCTAAACTCGCTTAAAGTTTCCATCGATACGATCAGGCTGTCTTTCAACTCACCTTTAAGTTTCAAACTGTCTTCTCCGAGCGCTTGAAATTTCTATCGATACGTTCAGGCAGTCCTCTCAACTCTCTTTTTAATTTCAAGCTGTCTTCTCAACTCGCTTGAAATTTCTATCGATACGTCCAGGCTGTCCTCTCAACTCTCTTTTTAATTTCAAGTTGTCCTCTAAACTCGCCTTTTAATTTCAAGCTGTCTTATCAACTCGCTTAAAATTTCTTTCAAAACGTTCAGGCCTCAACTCGCCTTTTTGTTTCAAACTGTCCTCTAAACTCGCTTAAAGTTTCTATCGATACGATCAGGCTGTCTTTCAACTCACTTTAAGTTTCAAGCTGTCTTCTCCGAGCGCTTGAAATTTCTATCGATACGTTCAGGCTGTCCTCTCGACTTCGCTTGAAACATCTATCTACTTTGGGGCTCTCTTCTCAACTCGCCTTTCAGTTTAAAGCTGTCCTCTCAACTCGCTTGAAATTTCGATCGATACTTTCAGGCTGTCCTCTCAACTCTCTTTTTTATTTTAAGCTGTCTTCTCAACTCGCTTGAAAATTCTATCAACATGTTTAGGTTTTCTTCTCAACCCGCCTCTTAATGTCAAGCTGCCCTCTCAACTCGATTGAAATTTCTATCGATACGATCAGGCTGTCCTCTCAACTCTCCTGCTATGATTCAAGCTGTCTTCTCAACTCGCTCGAAGTTTCTATCGATACGTTCATGCTGTCCTCTCATTTCGCTTTTTTGTTTTAAGCTGTCTTCTCAACTCGCTTGAAATTCCTATCGATACGTATCAGGCTGTCCTCTCAACTAACTTTTTTATTTCTAACTGTCTTATCAACTCGCTTAAAATTTCTATCAACACATTCAGACTGTCCTCTCAACTTGCCTTTACATTTCAAGTTGTCCTCTAGACTCGCTTGGAATTTCTATCGTTACTTGCAGGCTGTCTTCTCTACTCCCCTTTTAGTTTCGAGATGTCTTCTGAATTCGCTTGAAGTTTCTATCGATACGTTCAGGCAGTCCTCTCAACTCGCCTATTAGTTTCAAGGTGTCTTCTCACCTCGCATGAAATTTCTATCGATACGTTCAGGCTGTCTACTCAACTCGCCTTTTAATTTCAACCTGTCCTCTCAATTCGCTTAAAATTTCTATCGATACGTAAAGGCTGTTCTCTCAACTCGCCTTTTAATTTCAACCTGTCCTCTCAACTCGCTTGAAATTACTATCGATACATTTGGGCTGTCCTCTAATGCTAGAAATCATCAAAATTGAAAATTCTAACTTTTTTGTTTCAAGAGATAGAGCTTTATTTTCCAAAATATGAAACTTTGTTGGAAACATCTCAACCCTATCTCTGTTCAGAGCAGAGTTCTTTAAAGTAGTTGTTTATACTTAGCCATTGTTAGATGAGGATTTACATGAATTTGATGTTCTAAACATTTGTTGAGGCATTCAAACTAAACGATTTGCGCAAGATTTCAACATTCTACGAGGTTTCCTAGTTAACTTATTGCAACTTTAAATTTAAACTTTGCAAAAACGTGCCGTGCCAATCCACTTGCACGTTTTTAGAATAAAAGCTCGTGAAGTTGAAAGAAATAAAACTGAAAGTGGCACGTTGAAGAAAGTTGAAATTTTGTGCAAAACTTGAGATTTGAATGCCTCAACAAATGTTCAGAACAGCTTATTCACATGAATCCTCGTCTAACAAGTTAAGTTTAATAAGCTTTGTTAAAGAAACTTTTAAATAACGTTCATGAAAAAAAAACCTCTATAACTCTGCTCTAAACATAGATAGAGTTTTGATGTTTTCAACAAAGTTTAATATTTTTTGGCATTCTACTTTTTGCCCTTTCGGACAACTGTGGATTGGTCCAACCAAATTTCAAAATTGATTATCTTGCAATTAACCAATTAAGTCTAATATTTATAAATATTTTTTACAGTAACTATTCTGAATTTCTCAATAAATTCTTTTGTTGAAATTTTTAAACTAAATTTATAAATGTGGTTCCGTTAGCTAAAATGAAAAGTTGAGGGATTTGCTTTCAAAATGCCACTAAATTGCTGATTGTTTCCCCGGACTCGAACTTTAAATTCCAATGTTTGCATCATCAAAGGGCCACAATTTAAACAGCCCGGAATGTCATCGATGCCCTTGTGTTTCACACATGAATGATTGTGATTTCCAGTGGAAAAAAAAGATTTCCTACCATGCAATCATGCAATTAATTTACCAACTTTCATCCGGGGGGTAGACCAAGTTTTAAGTGTCCCACACGATTGGTTTGTTTACAATTCGTTGAAATCGCTTTAAAAAAACGGCGAATGAGCACCAGTGACGGGATGAAAATAATTTTCCCAATAAAGCCGAAATTAATTGACACCGAATGCCGCCATCATCAGAGGGTTAGTAGAAAGGTAGTTCTGATTGCAATTTGATAAAATGGAAAAAAAAGGAATTGAAAAAAAAACCTGAAATTTGGCTCGAATTTCCAGGGTGCCATTTCAACTTGGCTGCAGTTTAAATTTTGGGTTTTACTTGTTTTTGCATCCTTCCGGATTAATATGCCAGTCAGAAATAAATATTCGATAGATGTCAAAGGTCGATGATAAAAATTCATAAGCTGTGCTTTGACAAGAGTGAATTTATAAAACACTCGGTTGAAACCTATATCTTCAATAAATAGAGAAAGTTGATTTGATATAATAAATGAATAAAATAAGTGTTAACGTTAGTACCAAAAATTAAAAGCTGTGAACAGTGAATGTCATAACCAGTGATGGTAAATTTCGCCCGTCACGCTTGACTCGACTAGTTTTGTTTCATCAAACGACTGGCACTGTTCTCAATTGACGGAGCCTCACTACTCGCATGACGGATAAAGCACGACAACAATCAACATTTCTCCATCATCGACTGGCGAAGCTCCTACACATGGTCAAAATTTCTCCTGAGAGTGACTGGCAAATCTCTTCACACTTCGATCGGCTGCTGACGGCAGGTACAACTAATTGAACGGCTTGCTGGCAGAGAGCAACAATAGCAATAAAAAACTGAAAACGAGCTTGCTGGCAGGAGCAACAATAACAATAAATGCTGTTCTTGTTCGTCTTCGGTCGTCTTCGGCTTGCTGGCAGGAGCAACAATAAAAATAAATGCGTTTCTTTTTCGTCATCGGTCGTTTGAATGCGATTGCTTGACTAGGTTATTATTTTAGCTTCAAATGAATGGGGAATGAATGACTGGCAAACGAAGTGACTGGTCGTTAAGGAACAGTCAATTGAGTTTGACGGACCAAGAGGCTTCACAGTCACAGCTTCACGCCTCATGACGATGACTTTTGCCAAGCCTGGTCATAACCAAAAGCTTTGAGTCAGACTCTTCGTGAGCAATTTTGACATGTTAAAAAATTTTTTATAATTTCTATATTTTGATATTTTTAAAATTTTACATTTAGAGAAATTTTGAGAATTTTGACAACTTCAACATATTTTCCATTTTCAGCTATTTTTGCTGCTATAATATTTTGACGTTTAGAAATTTTGATTATTTTCATAACTAGTATATTTTACCAATTTTGACCATTTTGTTATTTTGGACAAATTTGACAGTATTGACAAGTTGGACAATTTTGTAAATTTTACCAAATTAACATCTTTGATTATTTTGACAATTTTGAAAATTTTGAGAATTTTGAAAATCTTGACAATTTTTAATTTTGACCATTCTGACGTTTCAACAATTTCGAAAGTTTTGACAACTAAGACAATCTAGACAATTTTGATAATTTTGACAAATTTTGACCACTTTGACAATTTTGACAAATTTTGAAAATATTTTGTCAATTTTGACAATTTTGACAACATTGACAACATTGACAACATTGACAAAATTGAAAAAAATGAAAAATTGACAAATTTGAGAAAATTCACAATATTGACAAAATTGACAAAATTGACAAAATTGACAAAACTGACAGAATTGACAAAATTGACAAAATTGACAAGATGGACAAAATTGACAAAATGAACAAAATTGAAAAAATTGAAATAATTGAAAAAATGGACCAAATTGACAAAATTGATAAAACTGTTAAAATTGACTAAATTTGCAAAATTGATAAATTTGACAAAATTTACAAAACTGAGAAAATTGAAAAAAATGACAAAATTCACAAAATTGTTAAAATTGACAAAATTTACAAAATTGACCAAATTCAAAAATTAACAAAATTAAAAAATTTGACAAAATTGTTAAAATTGACATAATTGACAAAATTGACAAAATTGACAAAATTGACCAAATTGACAAAATTGACAAAATTGACAAAATTGACAAAATTGACAAAATTGACAAAATCGACAAAATTGACAAAATTTACAAATGTTGTCAATATTTTTAAAAATAGTTGAAAATTGCCAAATATGTCATTATTCTCAAAATTGTCAAAATTGTTAAAAAAAAACTTTTGATAATTTTGTGCAATTTCGATAGTTATTTTTTAACTCAATACAAAAAGCTATCAAGACTATTTTTAATATCACTTGAATGCCACTTATCAGCTGAATAAGAATGGACAGCATATTCACTTCCATCATCCCTCGTAAAGGTACGCGCTCAAGCACGTCAAAATTAGGTTTTTGTTTGCTAAATATAAAGGCAGCAGGAAGTAAGTAGCTAAGTATCTGACATAACAAACTAGAGCTAAAGCCGAAATAGCGAGTCCCGTTTTAATTTCTGTAAACAACATTCAGAAAAGCCAATTAAGCGTGATTTGCCGAAATCCGAAGCAACCTTTATTGGATCCAATCCAAGTTGATTTCCCAAAGTTGAGCAGAGCACACCTCCTCATATAATATTCTCCTAGCTAGATTGTCGGAAGTCAGCATCAAATCACATTTCTCTTTTGGCGTGTTTGGTTCTGGTGGACTGATCAAATTGAAGTAGAAAAAAACGCATTCGAGAAGAGATAAAGTTCACGAAATATCAGCTTGAGGACTGGGAAGCACAGCAGCTTCAAAGAGAAGATGTCGCTGATTCGGGACTTCCGCCATGTTTTATGATAAGAGGGAAGAAAAAAGACTTTCAGTTTTATGATTTACTTCCAGCGTTTCGTTGAGCGTTGGTGGGAAAAAATATTCAATTCTGGGAAACCAAACGAATCTACTGGATGGATGATGACTTTCAAAATTCTAAAAAGTCTGTCTTTAAAAATAACTCAATTTTAAAACGATTTTTTTCTAACTTAAAAAATTCAATTCAACTAGAAAATTCCAAAGTCAGTAGAATTTTTTTTTTCATTATATGGTTGGCATACCTTCCGGAACGGTAGCAATTTTTCAATTTGTTTTGATTTCGTTTCTGGACAGTTTTCAAATTGATGACTACATATTAATCGGAGAATACGTGTGTCTCGATCTATTTAGAGTGGAATTTGGTAGGGTGATTCGACAGTTTGAGCACTTCGGATCAAATTTAGTTGATAGCATCCGTTTTAATGAAAGAAGACGACGAGGAAACAAAATTAATTCCTTGTGTCATTTCATGACATTTCAAAAACCAATTCTAAACTCCTCTTAAAAAAACCAGATTAATAGGAAGTATTTTTCAGAAAAATTTAATCCATTTTTGACCTGTCAATCATTGGAAAAATATCTTGTTCATGTCACTGGCACGAATTAAGCTGCCAATCATGCCTTCCGGTGGCATGCATGGGAAGAGGTGCATTTTGCAGAGTTTGAGAGAACAAATAGCAAAAAAACACGGTTGTACCCATTCATCATCATCCGCTTTCCTTTTCAATGTCACCTGCATCATGCCAACATCATCTACAGAAGAAAAAAAATCAACAACAGCAAAAATGGCTCGGACATTTTTCCAAGCGACGGCGACGGCGGTCAACAAACTGACCTACACGTCTCGTCGTTTAGTTTTGCATATTTGTGTATTCATGTGGTGTGTGGACCGAGGGAAAAATCCTCGAAGCTCTGAAATTGATTTTGCCTAACGAAAAAGAGAAACTGATGTTCAAATTTTCCACAAAAACAAAATTTTATTCAAATATTTTTTGGAAACACATTTTGAGTTCTTCAAGTGTATTTTTTTATCTTAAAACTTACAAGATGATTTTTTTCAGTGTACCTACCTTTAGAAACTGTTCAGATATGAGAGGTATTTCTTCGAGGGGTTGTGGTGATGTATCCATCGATCTTCCTACATGTTTAATGATCCGGTGTCATCGGTTTTGCAACTGCTTAAATAAATCAATAGAAATATTCATACCTGCCTGACTTCTCTAGACTGTCAGTGGTTCTCAGAATAAGATCAAACCACAAACATTCAAACTACAGTTGATAGTACTTTATTGTTCCAAAAAAATCAATCATCATTTATTATTGTAAATCACAGAAACTCCGATAGCTTTCGTGTGGTTTGCCGTATCTGTCCTGGAATAATACTGTTTGGAAACCAGATAGATCAGCCGGCTATCAGCCAGACAGCTCCTACATATTTGATGATAGCCCGACAGACAGTTAGTAAAGCCTCCGATGTAAATATCAATTAAACCTTTTGTTGACTAAACTTTCCGAGTCCTTCTGTCGTTGTCCCTCTATCAGGTGTGAGAAAATCCGCATGTTTAAATTATTTACGGAAAAAAACATAGAGTTAGATGTATTTTGAATTGAATTTGCTTCGGAAGTGTACAAATTATTTAGATACCTTACACGGATGGATATCGGTAAATTCTAATGGTAAACTTTGTAAGAATTTTTATAATCAGAAAACAATTTGCGTTAAGATACTGATTCCCAACCAGAGATTGTTTTGGGATTTTGAATTTTTGAATTCATTATGTCAACCCGATAAGCTGACTTATCACTTATTCTTCAATTAATTTTTGCTTGAAACTGGAATTCATTTTTTTTAATCACGTTTGGAGATTAGAATTGTTTGTCAATGCCGGTATTCAAAATATGGTACATGGGTCATTGTTCAATGCTAACATTTATTAAGGGGATCTTCTGTAAAACCATTTTCCAGCCATTTTTCACCCTATATATGGGCATGATGGTCACACTAGGCAAGATGAACACCTTAAATTTTGGGGAAGGGTTTAGTTCACCAGGCTAAACATTTCAATTGGTGATCAAGTTTGCGCAACTTCTCAAAGCCGATCAAATGGAAATATTTCGACAATTTTTATCACTGATGTCACAACTTTTAAGTGCGAGATTTGACCACCGTATTGTATTTACTCATTCAACAATTCGGATTTTTTACCTTTTAGACTTGAAATCCACCATTTTCACGTCTGCTAAGCGAAGTAGGGGAGATAAGGGCATAACGAGCACCCGGGGGATAATAAGCACTCCTCTTTTCTATAAAAGTATGTATTTTCTTAAATAAATTTTCATGAGGATTTGTTTTGTACTTTTTATAGTTTAAATTTTTCATTAAAAAAGAAATATCCTTATCGTTTTTACAGAAATGATAAAAAACCAGCTAGATTCTCAAGTGACGAAAATATTATAATTTTTGAGCTCCACTAATAATCCTTTGTGACCTTTAAATCATCTTGATCTAAAATGATTTGATTTACATGATGTTTCTCAATTTTCACCATCAATAAGTTTTTGTTCTTTCACTTTAATCAATTTTAAAACGCGTTTTAACTTAAATTTGTTGACTCGGGGCGAACAGAGCACTTTCAATTGGGGCACGATGAGCGTTTTCTGTCGTATAATCTAGCAGCAAATTCGACTCGATGTAATCAACTCAATTATAGACCTACAGCTTGACTGGTTTACATCTGACGATTTGATCTATTGATAAGGTGTTCAGGTGTAAGGTAATCAGACTCGAATTCGATTCCTGTTCGGGGCTATTTTTTTCTTCATTTACCATTCATGATCGATTTTTTTTATTGATACATTATACGGCTAGTAGCATCATCCGCCAAACAAAGCACCCGAAACATAATGTATGAGCGTGTTTGGATTGTTAGTATTCTCATTATGCCTCTACAGTGACTGGTTTTCAGCTTTCGGCAAAAATTTTTAAATGCATTTTTAAACGTTTTTGTCTACTTTTTCAAGTTTCAGCCAATTAGGAAATATGTATTGAATTGCATTCTTGATTCAACTGGACACACAATACTGAAGAATCATAAGTTACATAAAATAAGATTTTTGAATTTTACAGATGCATAAAATTCTAAAGACACGTTCACTTGATGTCATGAATTTTAAAAATTCTACCATTTGTCTGGGGCATAATTTTTAAAGATAAGATTTTATGGCTACATAAATTTCAGTTGAGTTCAGCCTCAACCTTCTGGATTGTGGAAAGGATAAGCTAAATCAGCGGAATGCCGATAAGCTTGATAATTTTATGAACATTTATTTCTCTTTACTTTATTATTTCAAAAGCTTTTGTTTGCTGAAGAAATTATAGATAAATAATCTTTCACTTGAACATCATGTAAAGTATTCTTTTAAGCTTGATATGGTTTTATAATTTTCTTGACACGATATTTGCCAACACATACAATTCAAGATAAATTCAAATCATGTTCAGGTATCAGGTATCAGAAAAGGGTTAGGCTTAAAAGCGGCACGTTATCCAAACAAACGGGAAAATTGTGCATAGCCTTTTGTTTTGCAGATTTCATATACCTGAGCAATCTGAAAACCTATAAAAAGGATAGGAACATAAATTCAATGTATTAACATGGTATGTAGCCTATCCACATGGGAATTCTTGACAAAATATGGCATAAGGCCTATCCACATAGTGATTTTGAAGCGTCAAAGCTCATATGGGGTGAAGAGTGACAAAATGTTACTTTTGTTTAAATTCTTAGAATTAGATTCAATTATTACATGATAGGCAGAGTACAGGAAAGTTATAAAGCGAACGAGAGACAGTTTTATATAAGTTGGAAAGAATCTTAAGAATCATAAATTATTTGAGGAGATTTGATTTTACACTGATCAGAGAATGCTCCGACCGTGAGGGCATATAAAAAATCTGATTTAAGTTGGCATTTAGCCTATCCACATAGGGATTTCAAGCATATGCGCTTCTTAAAATTACATTTGAAATGGTTTTTTTTCTTTATAACTTTCTTACTTAAATTCAGACATACCAATGAAATGAAGTCAGACAAAAAAGAGTAATCACACACTAGGTGGAAGGAAAATAAAGGTAATACCTACTACCTCGGAATCATAGTTAAACCGAACAGGAGATTCATTACACAAAGTTTGAATTTTTTTTACAGACCAGTTAGTGCTCTGGTCAGATAGCTACTATGAGTTTCTTTAAACTGAAATTTAAAATGCAGCTTTGAAAAGTGCATAAGTAGGTGAATTTTGATACATAGCCATCCGATGTGACAGCAAGGCTTTTTTATTACCTTGCGATATATTTATAAACTGGACGTTATAAGTGATTTTCAAGCCCTTTGGCTATCTGTGCAGTAACAAGTAGTTTTGAATATTATTTTTAATTTAAGCGATATTTACGAAAGCACATGCGATTGCACGAAATTAGTGCAGTAAATTCCAGAACCAGGACTGGCGTCTCATAACGAAACATCAGAAAATGAAATGAGAGGAGATTCAACGCTCCTAAGCCATACATTTAACCATTCTAAAGCTAAAGTGAACTTGTCATATGTGTCAATACAAGAGTAGTTACACATATTTGGTGAAACAGGAATAACTGTCGACATGCGATATTAGTTCTGACTTCCAACAATAAATTTGAAAGCCTTTCCGCTACCTAAGCCAAAAACATATTTTTGAACATTTGTTACTTGAAAACGACATTTGTACAACTTGCCTGATTGCAGTACCAGGTCAGTTGTTTTTTAAATTAAATATCTATTTGTGAAAGGCCATTTACTTCCACAAGAGGGTGTTATCAAACTGGAGATATAAGGCACTGAACACTTGTGTTAATACAAAGAAAATATGAAAAAATATTTGATGTCACAAATATTAGGGTTGAAATTTATGTAGGTAGATCAATTTTTTATAAAATTTCAACTTAGCCAATCTTAACAGATTGCCAAAAAATAAAGAAACTCTAATTGGACTGCAAGCGATGTGTACATAGAAGAGATTTACATGTAAGAATCACATGTGTAGAGATTTTATTGAAAAAATTACCAAGAAAGCAAAGAAATTTGTTAAATAATAGTTCATTTTTCAAATTGACAAAACAAGAAAATAAATATGGAAGAAGAAAATAGGTCAAAAAGTTCAAAAATATTAGCAAAAATTCAAACCCGATTCAGATTCAAAACATTGGCTTACACAATTCCGAACTGAAAACAATTCTGAAATCAGCATGTTAAAATTGACCTTGACCTATTTTCTCCCCCTTCCAGATACAACCCCATTGATTTCCTATAAACAGAAACATGAGATTAACGGATCTGGGACGTACTGGATAAATCGCTTCGTACGACCTGGACCAGTATCCCAGTGGCAGTATTCTTTAGGCCGCTGCCACACAGCTAGATAAATCAGAGGAATGCCAATAAGCTTGATAATTTTATGAAAATTTATTTCTCTTTACTTTATTATTTTAAAAGCTTTTGTTTGCTGAAGAAATTATAGATAAATATTCTGCTTATGTTAATATGCTCAAATCTTTCACTTGAACATCATGTAAAGTATTCTTTTAAGCTTGATATGGTTTTATAATTTTCTTGACACGATATTTGCCAACGCATATAATTCAAGATAAAATCAAATCATGTTAGAAGAATGCTTGTACTTATTGGTAATAAAAAACAGATTTCTAAGAAATATCCATAAGTTAGAAAAAACTCTACTGGATTTAAATTTATTTTCGTAAAACTAATTATCATTAATACATTTTTTTCCTTTTATTAAAAACAAAAACAATAAATCATTAATGTGATTATTTCAAACTCTGAAATTTTGAATATTGGAAGTTTTTGGCTCTTCCGATTGAAAAGGTTGCCAACCATTATGCTAGGGACCTTGTCATGAGCAGATATGTAGTAGGGTTTCCATTTTTACAAATTACGGTGGTGTTTTAAATTTTAAAAAAAATTAGTCTTCGACAAAATTGTTCAGCGGAAAATTTGGAAATCAACTCAGTCTAATTTGACAAGAAACCTAAGAATAAACAGGACCTGCTCTCTTATTATCCCACACTTCCCCGTCCATGTGCGTGAACTAACATCAGAATTTCACAACCACGGCATGTTTTAAGGCTTTAAGGTCATAAATAACGTCGAAATCAGCAGTATTTCGGCGCAAAAATCCAAGAGCTGTGAAAGCTTTTGCAGCAGTAAGCGCAATGTGCTTAGAAAATGTGAGCCTGCTATTCACTTTAACACCTAAATCAACAATAGACTTCACGTTCTCCATGCTCACTTAAGAAAGTTGGTACAGTAATACCTCGATATAAAGCAACTTCTTTTTAAAGCAACTTCGATATAACGTAACCCAATATTAAGCAACTTTTGCCTCTATATTACGTAACTTTTAAAAATGTTTCTAATTTGAATAAATATGTTTAATAGCAATACTTTTTTGTCATAAAAATATAATAATGTTGTTTATGAGCCATGCGTTAAATTCTCAGAGGCATACAGTGCGAATGAGCGCAAGCGTTAAAAATGTAACTCCAGTACTTTCAGTACAGTATTGTTCCGATTTTGTCAGCTCCCGATTTTGTCTACCCCCGATTTTGTCTATCCCCGATTTTGTCAGCTTTTTATCCCGATTTTGTCAGCCTTTAAATTTAGTTGAAATTTTCAGCTTTTGAACTAAAATTCCCAGTCATTTAACACTGGAGGTTGAAACTTGACCACATTTTGATCACATGGTTTATGGATAGCCCTTAGGGATCATCCATAAACCACGTAGACTTCAGGGGGAGGTGGGGGGGTTGTTGACCAAAGTCTACGCTCCATACAAATTTTCGAAATTTTATATGGACAAAAGTATACAAGGGGGGAAGCGGGGAGTCTGAAATGACCAAAAATGGGACTACGTGGTTTATGGATAGTCCCTTAGGGAACCACGTGGATTTGTCGTTTTTCATGAAACAAGTATTTTTTCTTTTTTAATTCAGAAAAATAATGGACGGTTCAAAATAAAACATTTATTTTTGTAAATCCATAAAAAAAAGTGATGTCATCAATCGAAAGGGATGATTCTTCTGCCCAATCGATGATTTTATCGAACATTCCCACCGCTTCTGCATGGCTGGTTGTCCCTTCATACGATGACTCATCCATTCCAGTGATGTGAGATGCACTCTGGTCTGGTTCCTCAGGATGCTCTGCTTCTTCATTTGTCGCTGATTGGTCTTCCAGAACAAGGTTTAGGATTTCTGCATCGGTGTATACCTTGCTCGCATATCGTTCTTCCAAATTATGGGCAATCATGCTATCATCGCGATTGTTCCTTGTACACATCAACTGCGCCAGTGGAATGTTGTCTTCGTGCACAAATTTATCGCCAATCACCATGCCAATCTTCTTCCAAGACTGCTGAATGACAACATCACCTAATTCGATCCTGGCCTCATTCACCCAAAAGCAGACTTCCTTCAACGAAACCTTCTACAAACATCCATCAGTATTATCATTATCATGGGTCATCACATACAGTAGGAGCTTCTCCATGTATCGCAGCTTGAGGTTTTGGATCACATTCTGATCCATTGGCTGGATAATTGCCGTCACGTTAGGTGGAAGAAAAAACACCGTGATTAATCCATCATCATTCTGCAGCTGGTCATTCATATGATGGGCTGAACAGTTTTCCAGAAGCAAAATGGCCTTGGGTGGGATCATGTTGGCAGCTGCAATTCGCCGTACTGCAGGAACAAAATCATTGAAAAACCAGGAACGGAACAGGTCCCTGGTCATCCATGAATTTTTGGACGCAAGGTACGTTACGGGAAGTTTAACGTTCTTAAAGGCTCTGGGATTCCGAGATTTTCCGAATACGACAAGAGGGAGCTTATGGTCTGCTCTGACATTGGCGCATGGCATAAAAGTGATGCGCTTTTTAATAATTTTACGCCCTGGAGCACTTGCCTCTTTCGAACCACCAAGTGATTCTGTTGGCAACATTTTAAAAAACAATCCCGATTCGTCCGTATTATATACCATCTGAGCAGTAACCTCTCGATGAAGTTTTTCCTCGTGAAAGTTCTCAAAAAAACCCTCAACACTTCCTATATCGCTCGACAACGCTTCGCCACATATCTTAAGCATGCGGATACCATAGTGGTTGGAAGCCAAAAAAAGGTTGTTGAATATTGACACCTAATCATGAAGCATTTCTCTAATGTTGGCAGCAGTGAGCTATCAACACGTGCTGATATGTTGAACATGTATTAAGTTTAAAGCGATCTAATTTATGTGATCAACAAAGTCAGCTGTTTTGCAATTGCATATCAATCCTGCAGCTACGCACCAACGATTTTTCAAATGACATGTACACAATCCATTATATGAAGGGTGTTTATAAGCAATCACTTAGGGTTGAGTTCTTGAACAGGTCCTCCATTTTGCTATTTGCAAGACTTTTTGACGCCTCAAGAACTCAAATCTGTAAAGCGGTCATCGAGAAACGTATGTGACATTTTTTTGTAACATACACACACATACACACATACAGATATGTTTCGATCTCGACGAACTGAGTCGAATGGCTCTGCGGGTCTTGGATCGAAAGTTGGTTTTTCAAGCGACATGTATACCCTTCTTTGTAAGAAAGGTAAAAAATAATGAAAAGGGGTCAATATCACCCCTTATCACGGTATTGACATAAAATATCGAAATAACAAGTAAACGGACAGTTATCAAATCAAAATTGAAGTTATTTTCAAGAAAATTTTTCTTCCCGATTTTGTCAGGTACCCTGTTTTGTCAGCCATAAATTCAAGATGGGGCTGACAAAATCGGAACATTACTGTATTGTGATTAGTCGCTTTTGTGCTTTTGAAAATCTAGCCTAGAGCATGTTTCTCCACTTAAAAACTTAATGACTATATTTGCACCTACAGATAAGTTGCTTAAGCTGAAGTGAGGTTAGGGCATGTAGTCTTTTATTCAAATAAGTTTTTATGATTGCTGAAAGTTGATCAATCACTGTACAGACTTCTGTACCATCGCGAATGCACGGATTTTATCACTTGCTATGAAAATAACAAAGAAACATTTCTGATGTTTCTGAGCCGTTTTGAAAATACACCCTCTTGGGATTTTTGTTTGGTTTTAATCGCCTATCATATCAGAATGTCATTATTTGGTGACATTTAAAACAATTATTAAACGTCAAGGAATGCATTGAATTAATATTTAAAAAACAAAACTGTCTGAAGATGGCCAAGGTTTTTAATGGTAAAAAGTATTACCGAAAAGTATTAGCGAAACTTGCTCAGACGGAAGAGATCGACAAAGAAGATGCTGAATACGCGACGTTAAATGATGACGAAATCGTTTCTATCCTGCATCCTAATCATCCAGACGAGGATAACAATGTGGAGGGTTCGCAGTCAACAATAGACGATCCACCGCAGTCTGTAAGTTTCTAAAAATCTATTTTTTTATCATTGATGTTATTATTAATAATAATGGTAATTTACATCTCCAGACACAATCGAGTGAAGAGGACCATTATTCACGAGAGTCAGAGCAGTCTGCTTTAAACGGTTTTGATGTGGTTATCAAATACGCAGAGGAGAACGGTTGGCCGCTTAATATGCAATTTCATTGCGGCAGATGCGGTCAAAAGTTATGGACAAAATAGTAGAAGAACAGATTTAACTTAATTGTTAAATTGTGAAAAATATGTATGTATGTTGGAATCTTCACTTTAATTGTTTTTGAAAATGTTTGTTGAAATTAAATCAACAAAATTGTTGAGTTTGTGACAAAACTATTATTTTTTTTACGTTTCTTAAATCCGTACAAACAGAATTAAGAATCAACTTTTTCACATTTACGATCACTATCGATGCTCCAAAGGACCATTTTAAGTAGTGTTTCGATATAACGTAACTTTGATATAAAGCAACGAAAAAAAATTTCGTTGCTTTATATCGAGGTATTACTGTAGTCGTAATGATCGTGAGAAATTTACCACTTTATTTTTTTGCGTTTGCTGTCATTCCGTTTGAGTAGCACCGGCCCTTTAGTATGGCAATGTCGGTTTGTTAGGCGAGGCAATCAAATTCACACTAAGCACTTTCCCAAAGAGTTTTAGATTGTCGGCATACATGATCGTGTCAGATTGAAACGTTGCGCACCAGTCATTTACAAAAATGATAAATAAAAGAGGTCCGAGGTGACTACCCTGTGGTACTCCAGACAGCGTCGCATTCCTCGAGCGTGATTTTGTTTAGTTATTTTTGTGTTTGCTGACGGTGAGCAAGGTACGACGCAATCCACTCAAGCGCCCAGGTTGGAAAAGCGAGGCGATCCATCTTTGCTATCAGTATTTGGTGCAGGACCCGTTGACCTTTTTTTGACGAAACCATGTTGCGAATCAGCGATCAAGGGTTTGACGGTAGCATACGGACGTTAATGCAACAAATCTTCGTAGACTTTGGAGATTGCAATTATTAAGAATCGAAATATGTCTATAGTTCTCTACACAATGTGCGTATCCTGGTTTGTAAATCGGAGTGATAGCCGCAATTTACCAGGCACTAGGAAATGTCCTTTCTCTGAGTGATCGGTTGAACATGTGCCAGATATGTGGGTGTAGCTTAACACGCAGCGCATTTATTTAATACTGTAGGAGATATATTGTCTGGTCCAGTAACTTTAGATGGGTCGACTGTCGACAATCTTTCGAATATTTCCTGTTTAGTGAGAAATGGTAGAGGTAAGTTGACGTGGTGAGATTGTATAGAGGCGAGGCTATCTGTTTCAAAGTCGGTGGAACTAAAAATGCTTGTATCATAGCAATAGTTAAATAACAACCTCGAACATAACACAACTTAAAACAAATTGTAGAGGAATTTTTTACAATTGCCAACTATTCATATTTTAACAAAAAAAACACAGAGTGGTACTATCCTTGTTTCGCTCAGTTCATTAGGAAATTCAAGGCATCACTTCACAGTTCACACACACCGTTTAAAATAGAAAACATCCAACTTTGGTCCTCGGATACCCATTCACTGTTGAGAATCACTGGCCCATTCGAATTTATGGTTGTAAGTAAGTAGAATCCGGGTGTGGTGGTTCTACTTTCCCCTTTTGGATATGTCTAGAAGGAACGTGGAATTGCGCTCTCTAGTAGAAGCAAGATGTTCCACTAGTAGCGCTCCACATCTCACCGTTGTCGCTAGATAGTGCCATAAAATTTCTCAAAGCCAAAAAAAATTAACTAAATCCTCTGCCACTATCGTCTTCGCTGGTTTTGTGTTGTTGACCAAGCGTGTGCCGGCAGTCAAGTTGACTTTAGTTAGTGCTTCTAAACAATCTACATACTGTAGGGAAGACGATACACTACCCATCATATGTTTTTGTAACAGATAAATCATTTTTTATGAGGAAGAATCCATCGGCCTCACCACACGAGAGAAGAGATGGTTAACGACGATATAAAATCGATGCAATCGGCGTTTTTTCTGTGCTTCTTCCTTTGGTTGAATCTCATAAATAATAGGTGAAGTGAAGTGACTACTGAACTAGTACTATACATATTATATAGTGGTGAATAGTGCAGATGGGCCATAAATCATAAACCATACACCGTACTCGTGCTTGCTTCAATAGTTTAAAGCCCCGATAAGAGTCTAGCCAACGAGAGAGAACATCAGCAAATTCAGCAAACTGCATCGAGCTGCAACTGACCATTTGTTGTGAATCGGTCGAGTGAGATTGCAGTTTGGGAAATCGGTTCCAGAAATCGTTATCCAAAAGGTGATAACTAGCGAAGCAGAACTAACTAACCTGCTTCTTTCTGAACTGCTGACATTCGGGGAAAAGGCTAAATTCGCTCTCTGCTTTCTTGGAACTCTAGCTGAGAACGTTCCTTCAGAATGGTGTGAAAATTTCGGGAAAAACACCGAATCAGCTGGTCCATCTCGAGAGCACTGACTGAGTGTGTGAGTAAAGTGAGCTGGCGGAATAGTCCGTGAACTTCAGACCGGTCCGAGGCGTGTGCTAGTAAATATTTTCACGTTCACGGTCACGGGTCAGGGTCGTCGTCGTGAGTGAGGGCTTTCCCCGAAAAAAAAGGATAACAAACTATCTACTATCCTGAATACAACATATGTGCTACCTACAATTTAGGGTACGTCAGAGTGTGGTTACGTTTTGTGAAAGATTGTTATGTGCGATTTCGGCGTGCGTGATACGAACCCATTTTTGTGTTTTCAAAGAAGATTTACATTTCGGTGAGCTTCTCCGACTTCGGTGAGCTTCTCCGATTGTGGGAACCTGTCATGTGGTTGTGCTGCTGTTTGTTGCAAGTTGGAAAGTGTGCAATAAATGGGTGGATGTTTTGGGTGGGTGGTTGCATTGGAAGTTGCATAACCCTGACCCCGAAATCGGGATGGGTGTGGGTGGGTGGAGCGATTCGATTGCATTCATTGTGTGAGTCTGTCTAAATCCACATCTGATTGGGTGGAAAATCCGTCGATGTTTTTGTCTGGGAAATTCCCGGTGCAGCCGAGATTTGTTGCAAAACATTTGCCCGTTTTGTTTTGGTTTTTTTTCCTCCCCATATCTAGATCGAGATCGATAAACATCATCCTGCTAGTTCCCGCTTTCAAAAGGTGGGGTCTTATTCTGGGGACTGACATACCGGGCAAAGCTGAAAAAAACTAGAAAAATAGACTATTGGAACTAACCGCTTAATTCGGGGAAAACAAATCAAGAGTGGTGGTTTTTTAAAGTTGGAATGATTTGTTTTATTGTTTTTGAGTGGAATTTATTCAATTATTTCCGATTCTTCTGAGAACTTTATTCTGAAAGTTGTTCTACAACGTTTTTATGACAATGTTTACTATTTTGAAAATTTTACCAATTCCACAATTTAACAATTTGGATATATTGAATAAAAAAATGGTGACACTTTAACAATTTAGCCACTTTGAATCGTGAAATTTGATAAAAGGCAATATTTTTTTATAATTATTTTCTAATTACGAGTTCAGTGTTTTGAAAAGCTTAAAAAAAAGTAATAATAATTTTCAAATTCAATCTTGAGTAAAAAGTTGTTATTATGTGATTAAATTCACAGCTTTGTATTTACCTATTTTTAAATCAAATTGCCCCCGTTGAAGATTTCGCAGAGGGGGTGATTGAAGCAGTAATTTCGCGATAAGTTGAGAACTCGATAAGACGTGCTCGTGCTCGACTAATTTACAACATAACAACAACAACATCGGTCAAATCGCGTGCTCGTTAACTCGCTCAAGCAAATGGAATAATCAATAATTCAAACCCAAAAGAAGAAAAGAAAACTAGAAAAAAAAAAATAAAACACATTATTATGGCAAGTGACTCAAGTACCAGCAGCAGTAGCAGTGAATCGAAAAGTGCTACACTTTGTCCAACAATCGCTCATCAACCTGCTCATCTACAGAATGGCAAACAGCAACAGCGAGATTGTCATCAATCGACAACCGGTCCCGAGAATGGTGGCAGTCTGAAAAATGGAGGAGAAAACTTCACCAAACAGCATCTTGAAGAGGAAGATCAAAAGACGACGCCGATGCGCCCATACAGTCGTTATCGATTCGCGAATTATCGCAAATCGATAACCGCCAGTTGTTCTTCGTCCTCCTGTTCCAGCTTCGAGGATGACGATTTGTGTCTTTACAAACAGCTGCCGGCCGCTCATGAGTAAGTTTTGTTGATTTCAAAAAAATTTAAAAACATTAAATATAGAAAAATTAACTTTATTTCCACGGTTCTTTTTTTAATCAGCAGAATTTAAATTTCATTTTCAACATTCGCCAATTGCCAAAATCGCCAAATCGACGAAATCAACTCATCAAAATTGTTACAATTGTCAAAACTGTAAATCGTCACAACAAAAATCTTCCAATTTTTCCAAAATTGTTAAAATTGTCGAAACTATCAGTATGATAAAAATATAAAAAATTTCAAAACATTCAAATAATTGACAGTTTTGCCATCTTTGACAATTTTGCCATATTTGACAATTTCGACAGTATTGACAATTTTGACGATTTTACATTTTTTTTAATTTTCAAAATTTTGACAATTTTGAAAATCTGGAAATTTTGAGGATTTTGAAGATTTGAACTATTTGAACAATTTGAACTATTTGAAAAATTTTGACAATTTCCACATTCTCACATTTTTGACAATTTAAAAGTTCTGACAATGTTCACCATTTGATAGTTTTGGATATTTGGATAAGTTTTAAAATTTTGAGGATTTTCACAAGTCAATCCGACAATTTTGACATTTTTGACAAATTTAACTTTTTTTTCCAATTTTTGCAACGTTGACCATTTTGACAATATGGATTGTCCATATTGAAAATTTTTGGTAATTTTTTCCACTATAAAATTTAAACAATCTTTTTACAATTTGAGAATTTTGAAAATTTTGACAATTTTTTCAACATTGATAGTTTTTCCAATATGGACAATATTTGGCATATTTTGCAACCGTTCAATTTTAACAATTTGAGAATTTTGACAACTTTAACAAGTTTAACAATTTCAAAAATAAAAAAAAATGGAAATTGTGAAAATTTTAAAAAATTTGACAATTTTGACAATTTTTGTAAATTTATCATTTTTTACATTTTTTTGCAAATTTTAAAATTTAACATTTTTACAAAATTGACAAAATTGACAAAACTGACAAAATTGACGAATTTACAAAATTGACAAAATTGTCAAAATTTACATAATTGACAAAATTGACAAAATTTATAAAATTGACAAAATAGACAAAAATTGAAAAAAATTAACAAAATTGGCAAAATTGACAAAATTGACAAAAAGGATAAAGTTGACAAAATTGGCAAAATTGACAAAATTTACTAAATTCACAAAATTTACAAAATTGACAATCCGTAAAATTGACATAATTCTCACAAAACCGAAAAAATTGACAAAATTGACAAAATTGACACAATTGACCAAATTGACAAAATTGGCAAAATTGGCAAAATTGGCAAAATTGACAAAAAACTGACAAAATAGACAAAATTGACTAAATTGACAAAATTGACAAAATTGACAAAATTGACAAAATTGACAAAATTAATAAAATTGACAAAATTGACAAAATTGACAAAATTGACAAAATTGACAAAATTAACAAAATTGACAAAATTGATAAAATTGACAAAATTGCCAACATTGACATCATTGACAAAATTGACAAAATTAAGCAAAATTGACCAAATTGACGAAATTGACAAAATTGACAATTTTGAAAATTTTGACAATTTTGACAATTTTGAAAATTTGGCAATTTGAGCAATTTTGGTAATTTTTACTATTGTGTATATTTTTATAATTTTGATAGTTTTAACAATTTTGACAATTTTGCTAATTTGGCAATCAATTTTTACAATTTTGAGAATTTCGAGATGTTTTACCGTTCAGACAACTTTTTAAATTTTGATAATTTTGAAAATTTCAACGAGTTTGACAATAACGACAATTTTTAAAGTTTTGACTCTTTTGAAAGTTTTGACAACTATAACATTTTTAATAAAATTGACAAAATTGACAAAATGACGAAATTTATAAAACTTTTAAAAATTTCCAAAATTGTCAAAATTGATCGAATTGTTAAAATTCAGAATTGTAAAAATTGTAAAAATTTGACAAAATTCACAAAATTGACAAAATTGACAAAATTAACAAACTTGACAGAATTGGCAAAATTGACTAATTCGATAAAATTGTCAAAATTGACAAAATTGACAGAATTGACAAAATTGACAAAATTGACGAAATTGACAAAATTGACAAAATTGACAAAATTGACAAAATTGACAAAATTGACAAAATTGACAAAATTGACAAAATTGACATGACAAAATTGACATGACAAAATTGACAAAATTGACAAAATTGACAAAATTAACAAAATTGACAAAATTGACAAAATTGACAAAATTGTCAAAATTGTCAACATTGATAAAATTGACAAAATTGACAAAATTATCAAAATTATCAAAATTGACAAAATTGACAAAATTGACAATATTGACAAAATTGACAAAATTGACAAAATTGACAGAATTGAAAAAATTGACAAAATTGACAAAATTGACAAAATTGTCAAAATTGTCAAAATTGATAAAATTGACAAAATTGACAAAAGTAGCAAAATTGACGAAATCGACGAAATTGACCAATTTAACAAAATTGACAAAATTGAGAAAATTGACAAAATTGACAAAATTTACAAAATTCACAAAATTTACAAAATTGACAAAGTCCGTAAAATTGACATAATTCACAAAACAGAAAAAATTGACAAAATTGACACCATTGACACAATTGACAAAATTGGGAAAATTGACAAAAAACTGACAAAATTGACAAAATTGACAAAATTGACAAAATTGACAAAATTGACAAAATTGACAAAATTGACAAAATTGACAAAATTGACAAAATTGACAAAATTGACAAAATTGACAAAATTGACAAAATTGACAAAATTGACAAAATTGACAAAATTGACAAAATTGACAAAAATGACAAAATCGACGAAATTGATAAAATTGACAAAATTGACAAAATTGACAAAATTGTCAAAATTGACAAAATTGACAAAATTGACAAAATTGACAAAATTGAAAAAATTGACATAATTGACTAGATTGACTTAATTGACAAATTGACAAAATGGACAAATTTGAAAAAAATTGTTAAAATTGACAAAATTGACAAAATTTACAAAATTGACAAAAGTGGCGAAATTGACAAAATTGGCGAAATTGATAAAATTGACAAAATTATTAAAATCGACAAAATTGACAAAATTGACTAATTTGAAAAATTGACAAAATTGACGGAATTGATAAAATTGACAAAACTGACGAAAATGACGAAATTGACAAAATTGTCAAAATTTACAAAACTGATAAAATTGATAATATTGATAAAAATGAAAAAAATTGACAAAATTCACAAAATTCACAAAATAGAAAAAATTGACAAAATGGACAAAATTGACAAAATTGACAAAATTGACAAAATTTTCAAAATTGACAAAATTCACAAAATTCACAAAATTATTAAAATCGACAAAATTGACAAGATTCACAGAATTTACAGAAATTTGACAAAATTGAAAAAATCGTTAAATTGACAAAATTGACAAAATTGAAAATATTGACTGAATTGAGAAAATTAACAAAATCAAAAAAAAAAAAAACAAAATTGACAAAATTGACAAAATTGTCAAAATTGACCCAATTATCAAAATCGACAAAATTAACTAAATTGACAAAATTGACAATATTGTCTAAAAAGACAAATTTGACAAAATTGGCAAAGTTGACAAAGTTTACAAGATTTACAAAATTTACAAAATTTACGAAACTGAAAATTATTGACAAAATTGACAAAATTGACAAAATTTACAAAATTTACGAAATTTACAAAATGCACAATCTTGACAAACTTGATCAATTGGATAAAATTGACAAAATTTACAAAAATTACAAAATTTACAAAATTTACAAAAAGATGTCGAATTGGACCAAATGATGATGAAAAAATTTAACTTGACGTAGTTGTCAAAATGAACTAAATTGACTTACTTTACAAAATTTACAAAATTTATAAACAAATTAAAGTTGACAAAATTCCCAAAATTTACAATATTCTCAAAATTGACAACATAGACAAAATTGACAAAACTGAAAAAAATTGCTAAATTGACAAAATTGATAGAGTCGATGGCTTAAAACTAGATAAAATTTATAAAATAAAAAAAGAATTCTAATTCAAAAATTTTCAAAAAATATAGAATTAAATTTTTTTAAAAAAAATCTAAATATTCAATATGAGGAAAAATTCAAAATCGTAGAATTTACAAAATACCACAAAGTTATAGCAAGAATATTTTTGACAAAATTTGAAAATAAACTAATAAAAAAGGTTCAAGTGACTTTAATTAAAAAAAATTACAATAAGACAAAAAGGAAAAAAATAAACAAAATAGACTTTCTATGTTACTATTTTGCTAATATCGGTCTTCGGCAGACCATTCACGCAATTGAAACTCGGAATCGACAAACTGACATTCGATAGCTATGTCAGAAAAGACTCAAATATGGCTCATATATTGGCTCAACCATAAGCTCGAATAACGAAAAAAGCACGTATCAAATTTGGTGATATGATGCTAAAGGCATCTTATAATCTCAAGAAGCATCACAGCAAAATATTGCATTATAAATGTAAACTGTTTCGACTTAACATTAAGGTACAACTTATTACTAAGCACCTGTCATCCTCGGTACCGCTGCCAATAAATCAGCTTCCCCTGCTTGCAGTCGACGGGGCCCCGGTCTCGAACACTCGTCCAAACGGCAACGTGCTATCCGCTTACACGCGTGAGCGAATGTAGGATGCGTGCAAATCCTATGCATGCGCGCCCACTGGCTCGGCTTTCTTTCACACACTCTCACACGGCTCCGTCACTTCTTCAGGTACTACATGCATATATGCTAGACTGTCCATGCAATCATGCGCAAGTCTCAGCCCAACATTCGATGACGATGATTTCCAGTTGACAATGATGATTTCGACTCTCTCCGTTCATGCTTCGTTCACAATGTTGCAGTGATACGCATGCTTAAGTCCTCCCTGGAGAGGTAACTTCGATAACAACAAATTGCGCCACACGCACACGAGTGATGAGGGGTTTTGCCACAGTTGATCGTATCCAAGACGAGTCAGATGTTGTACTGTCGTTGCAGCCTTGCAGGCGTTTTCTGTGAGAGTTAGAACCGATTCAAAAAAGGTCCTCAGTTGAGGACCTTTTCAAATCCACTGGTTCCCGTGCGGTGCTGCTTATGCTCTGACGACACCCAGCCTCAATTTCCACCTGGTTGTTAAGGACCATGTATTTATCTAGGCTGTTCAGGAAGTCTGATCTTCCCAGGATGCGACGTCGGTTCACCCTGTAATGCGGTGGATTCTGGCAAGACTCTCTTTACAGGTGAGCCGGAATTTGATGCTCCTCTGCCTATCGTGTCTAGGTCGTGATGGTTCCGATGCTTCCCGTGTTCGGTTAGATTGTTTCCGTCTTGATGAGGTTAGGCACACTGATGATGGTGTAATAAATTATTCTTGGCCAGGTTTGCAGTTCTGTCTGCAGGATCGGTTTCGATTTCGGAATCGGTCGGAGAGTGCTTCAGGTGATTCTTGCACGTTCTTTAGGAACACTGTAGCAAGAATTGTTGGAGTGATCTCCTGAACAGGAACTATATATAACCGAACAATTGTTTTTCACCGATTTTATCGCACATCAAGTAGCGGCACATATTTATACATCATTTGCATGAGTTGAACTTATAACCGGAAACGGACTTGATGGATGCAGTGACAGTTGAGAAGCTCGTGAGTGACGGTGAGTGTCGGTGATTCTTTGCGGTACAGCTGAACTTCGATTTTAGAAACTCTACACGAATGTTTCTTCTCACAACATGTTTGTTAATTTTAATCGAATCCAAGATGATGTAACATCTAATGAAAGGGCAGAGCAGTACGATCGAAGATGAATGATTTCCACGAAGAGTAGATATACGGTACCATTTTATTGTATTGACAGTAGGCGCCTCATCAAAAATTCGGGTCCCATCATCAATGGTTTACGTTGTTGGCATTCTGGCATTCGACCGATACCCAGCCCATTGTTTGTTTTCTCATCTTCAACCCACTTGCCACCTTCTTCACTTCTGTTTTTATTTCAACATTCGGGTTTTCCTTTTTCCAGACTACGACGAAGTCAGAAAAAAAAATGGAAATAAAAATCACCAAAACGCAGCTGGGGCAGTAAAATAGTCGAAGAAAAATAAAAAAAAAAATACACCACACACAACAAATTGTATCGGAAGCCATTCTTCCGTCGTCGACTTTGCTCCTCCGTATTCGAAAGAATTGCAACATTTCGGTTCGAAGATTGTAGCGACTCCGTCCCATTATTGATGGACCAATAAATTTAATAAAAATTGATTTTTATTTCCCACTCCCAGGCTGCCGAATCGAGCATAAAAAAGTTTATTAGCAATTATTCACTTTAGAATGGCTGGTGTGATAACCTTGAATGTTGTTCGGCTACAATGGCGACCGTCATACAGTCTCATACTTACTCTAAGCTGTGTGACGGTCGCCATTGATTTCCCAGGTGCAGATTGGTGAATTAATGAAGTTGTGGACGAATTTTACCCTGGGTGGTATTTCATTTAAAAAATATAGCATTATTACTGTTTCTGCTTTTAAGCATTGTCAGTTTGGAGGAGGACAATTTTCAATATCACAACATAACCATAATACTTGCCACAATATGTATCGTCTCAACATTGGGACGACAATGTGCTTATCGTTTTTGTGCTTCTTCACCTGCCTTCGACGACGTCAGGATGTTGTTACACATAAAATCATCATACCCCTTTTCATGTTTTGCTGCTGATGCCGGTTTCTGCTCCAATCTGCTCCAATACCAAAAGATCTCAAACGATTCTCGTCTCGCTCGTCGATGATGACGATGGTGGTCCTCTTTTCTTGTGCATCTATAAGCACACTTTTGTGGTTCGGTTTATGCTTCCTCGAAGATGTCGATTATTTACAATCTGCTTGTTGGAAGAATTTTACGATCAACCAGCACACGTTCCCTAGAGCTGTTGGAATAAATGACACGGCGACACTTCACAACAACAAGCTGAAGCATATCGTTATTATCAGGACTCTACATGACCCCATAATCGGTTTAGAGATTTCAATCCCCAACAGGGCTTTAAGCCATGAAACTGTCCTTCCTTATAAGATCATGAATTCATTTCTATGCAAATGGATTATTTATTTTTGCTTAGAAATTGTCAAAATAATCCCATTTCTTAGAATTGTAAAAATAGTGTAAATTCACATAAACCATTTTCTCCACGCTCAAAGTGAAAAGAAGACGGAGTGATACGGTCGTATTTTTCCTTATAGATTACCTGGAAGGGCCTTCGTACCTTCCCCGATACGATTACGATTACGGCGGCACCGGAGACCCATTTCATTTGATGATGTTCCCGGAAATCGGAAACGTAAATCTTCCAACTGAATGAATCAACAACAACATGACCCCTTTTTCCTTACAATGAAGAGTGTCCCACACCACGTGCTCACTGAGAAAAAAAAACATAACATAGTTTAAAGCTTTAATCAGAAAAAAATCCTATTTCGTTGAGATTTTTCTTATTAAATTCTTTGTAAAAAAAAATAAATATCTACTAAGTATTCTTTTAAATTCAGTTATCTTAAATTTCAACTACACTTCTAATTAATGAATTTTAATTTGTTCAGTTAAAGTTCTACTTAGATAAGGATTTATGCATTTTTTTTTTTCATATGATCATCAACGAAATTCTTAAGGGGGGAGTAGGGTCTAACGGGTAAAAAAAAACAACATTTTCACGATTTTTTTTAGAGCTATCGCTCAAACAAATGTATTCAAATTTTTTGCATTATACAAAGCTTTGTTAAAAGAACATTTAGTAATTTATTCGTAGAAAAATATTGAAAAATGAGCCGATGACGGAGCACTTTCGAGGATGCCTTTTAGAAAACAGGATTTGCGGTGGACACTGTATCCCAGCACAGAATCATCTGAAGTCAAAAAATCAGAGCAAAATATTTTTAATAGATGTTTTTCTGGACCCCAATGATTTAATTTAACTTACAAAAAAAAATTTTTTTGGAATTTTTGTGGCTGTTTAAAGTAAAAACTACGATTTTTCACGAAAAAACCCGTCATTTTTTATCTGTAAAATCTCCCCAAAGTAAAAAAAAAAAAAAAGAAAATCGTTGGGGTTTGGTATCTTATATGTAGAAAATATGTTCCAAAATTTGAAAAGAATCGGTGAAGTATTTTTCAAATGACGATGTCCACTGACTTTAAAAATGTGCTTTCGAAAAAAAAACGCGTTTGAAGAGATCGGCGCCGAATTCTTGCAGTATTAGATAAGAGGAGATAAAGGCCTATAATTTCTACAGTTTCGTTTCGATTGACTTGAAAATTTGACACAACATTCTTGAAATGTTTTACAATAAGAAAATAAAAAAAATCAATTTTTTGGAAGTGTTAGAAGGTTGCCAGATTTTTTTCCACTCCCATCCGGGCCTAGCAATTCCGGACATTTTTTCAAAAAAACCTGGCAAAATCCGCGCATGGATTTCAATTTTTCAAATCCAAAAACCGGGCAAAATTTAGGTGTTATTATATATAAAAGGAAAAAAAATGCAAAAAAATGAAATTAATATTTTATTAATGTAATTGCAGACTTCCAAAAACTTTTTGGAACACTTAAATATTTAAAGGTTTATAAAAGTAAATCAGCGAAATTATTTGAAAAAAAGCGTTGAAAATTTCCATACCATTAATCAATTTTGCTGAAACTTACTCAAAAACTTTGATTTTTTATTGGTTTTTTTGTGAAAATTGTGAAAAAATCCGGGCAATATCCGGACTTTTTTCACGATATCCGGGCAACCGGGCCGGACCGGACTTTCTCGAAAATTTGCATCAAATATCCGGACAAACCCGGACCCCTTTATTTTTTCGTGATATTTGACGTTTTTTTATGATATACTCGTTAATTTTGAATTTTTCCAAGCCTGATTTCACATTTATGAATTTTTTCATTTTCGGTTATGACAAAATTGATAATAGTAAAAATTGTCAATTGACAAGAATTGTTAAATAAAAACTAACAAAATGACATAAACAACTAAAAATTAAAAAAAAATGTCAAAAATGTCAAACATACAAAAAATGTTAAAAATAACAAAGAAGTATTCAATGTAAAAAATATCTTCAAATATTTCTGAACGTTCAAAAGACAACTATGTCAAAAATAACAAAAATGAAAATCTATTTAAAAAATATTAAAAATGTAAAACCGATCAAAATGACAAACATGGCAACAATGTCAAAATGTTAAAAATGTTAAAAAAAATCCCAAAATTACAAAATGTCAAAAAAATTAAAATTTCAAAAATGTTAAAAATTTCAGCATTATCAAAAATGATGAAAAAAAAGTAAAAATTTTAAGAATATCAAAGGTGTCAAGGGTGTCGAATAGGTCGCAAATTCCAGAAATGTTGAAAATGTCAGAAGATAACAAAAACGCACCAATACACATAATAATACATCAAACACACAAAATACAACGAACTCACAAAATACAACAAACATCAGTAGTGGCTAGGTGGAAAACAACATCCAAAACAGTGAAAATTATTTTTATATCCGTTTTCGTTTTCAAAACTTTTAAAGTGTTATTTCCATCTCAACCAGATCAATAGTAAGTAGAACAGATTCCAAGGAAGATTGCATGCAAGTAGAATGCTCAACTTTGAATATTTTTGTTATATACCACAGACAACTGGACTTACATTTCCCGATTAGACAGTTTAGCAGATTCAAAAAACTTTTTGGACAATTAAATCGAGATATTTCAGTCAGTACACAATATATTGTAACACCTTTTCAAACACATCATTAATAATGTTATGTTAATAGACTCCTTGAAAAAGGCATAATAAATGCTGAAACGTCGGATGAAGAAATAAAAATCGTTTTATGATTTTTTCGTGACTGAAATCGCCGAAAATCAATTTATTCATATAATAAAAAATTATTAGAAAATGTCAAAGATGTGGAATATATCAACCATGTCAAAAATTTCAGAAATGACTATAATCCCTCTTTTCGTCAATTTTGTAAATGTTGTCAATATAATTTGTCAATTTTGCCGATTTCGTCAAAATTGTCGCTTCTGTTACTTTTTTAAATTTAGTAAATTTTGTCAATTTTGTCGATTATGTCAATTTGAACAATTTTGTCAATTTGCTCAATACCGTAAATTTTACCATTTTGTCAATTTTGTCCATTTTTCCAAATTGTGTATATTTTTCAACTTTGTCAATTTTGTCAGTTCTGTCAATTTTGTTAATTTCGCCAATATTGTCAATCTTTAGATTTTTTCAATTGGGACGATTTTTCAATAATTAATATTTTGTGCAATTTCGTCAATTTATTAAATTCCGATCATTTTTAAATTTAGTCTATTTTGTCAATTTTGTCAATTTTTCATTCAACCTATTTATTTTTATTTTGTCAAATTGGTCGATTTTGTCATTTTTGTAAATTTGGTCAATTTAGTCGACTTTGCCAATTTTGTCAATTACGTCCTTTTTGTCAATTTTGCCAGTTTTATCAATATTGTCAATCAGGTTATTTTGATAAATTTGGTAAGTTTGATGAATTTAGTAAATTTTAAAATTTTGTAAATTTAAAAAATTTGTCCATTTTGTCAATTTTGACAATTTCGCAATTTAACTAAATTTGTCAGTTTTGACAAGTTCGAAAATTTTGTATTTTTTTTCTATTTTGTCAAATTTTTGAATTTTGTCAATTTTGTCAATTTTGTCAACTCTGTAAATTTTGCCAATTTTGTCAAATTCGTCAGTTCGTCAATTTTGTCATTTTTTCTATTCTGTCATATATGTATATTTTGTCAATTTTTTTCAATTTTGTGAATTTTACCAACTTAGCCGATATTTTTCAATTTAGTCTATTTTGTCAATTTTGTCAGTTTTATCAATTTCGTCAATCATTTTATCAATTCAATTTATCAATGTTGTCATTTTTTTATCAATTTTGTCTAGTTTGTCAATTTTGTCTATATGGACAATTTGCTAACTTTGTCAATTTCGTCAATTTTGTAAAAGATATAAATTTTTTCAATTCTGTATTTTTTTCAGTTTTGTCGCGTATTGCGTATTGCGAAAACTCGATCAATTTTATGAAATTTGTCAATTTTGTCAATTCTGTCAATTCTGTTAACATTGCTTATTTTGCCTATTTTGTCAATTTTGCAAATTTTGTCAATTTTGTCAATTTCGTCATATTTTGTCAATTCTAAGAATTTTGTCAATTTTGTTATTTTTTTCAATTTTGTCAGTTTCGCCAATGTTGTAAATTTTTTCAATTGTGTCAATTTTGTTAATTTTGTCGAATTTGTAAATATTGTCAATTTAAGTATTTAAGTAAGTTTTGCCAATTTTTTAAATTTTGTAAATTTGGTTAATTTTGTCAATTTTGGCAATTTGATCAATTTGTCAATTTTATCAATTTTGCCAATTTTGCCAACTTTGTCAATTGAGTTAATTTCGATAATTTTATAAAATATGTCATTTTTTCATTTTACCAACTTTGTCAATTTCATCAAATGCAAATGTTGGTTAATTTTGGAAATTTTGTCAATTTTTTCAACTTTGTCAAATTTGCCATTTTTTTTTTTCAATTTTGTCAATTTTGTCATTTTGGTCAATTCGGTCAATTTTGTCGATTTTGTCCATCTTTAAATTTTGTCATTTTTTTCAATTCCATGAATTTTCCAATTTTGTTATTTTTTGTCAATTTTGTCAGTTTTGTCCTTTTTTGTCAAATTTTTCAATATTGTCAATTTTTTCCGTTTTGTAAAATTATAAATTTTAAAAATTTCGACACTTTTTTCAATTTTTTCAGTTTTGTTAATTTTTTCAATCTCATCAATTTTGTCATTTTTTTTTAAATTTTTTTCAATCTTGTCAATTTTGTTTATTTTGTAATTTTTTTTTCAAATAGTTGATAATTTTAACAATTTCGGTAAATTGACAATATTTTGAGTCTTTTTTTTTGTGTATTCAGACTTCCCGAGGCCCCGAATAACAAGAATAAAAGAAAAAAAAGTCTCATTGTTTAACATACTAATCGCAATATGCACGATGTAACTCCTTCGTTTGTCTACAAATTATTTTTGTATGTGTCATGTTTAAAACACATGATTTTAAATTGTTTTAAATTTAAATGATCATGAAAACTTAAAATTGTACAGTTTTAAGCTGGTTTCAAAAAATGGGTTATAAACGAAAACTAAGACACATTCAAAAATACTTTTTTTTCATTGTAAGAAGAATGCTTGGTTTCAGTATACATTTGAAATTCAATGCTAACGCGCTATTTGATTATAGGGCTCCCTCAGAATAGGTGGTCTTATGATATTGTGTCTTGTTTTAACGTGTTGAAAAGTATTTGGCCGTATTCTACTTTTATGGCGACCTTCAATATTTAGTATAACAGGGTTCAACAAGAATCGCGTATAGAGTATCGTAAATTTATTTTTATCGCTTGAAACCAGCGCTATTTCTACCTGAAAAATGATTTCAAATCTTCCAAGTCAGTTACTCAACATTTCTTAAAAATAAAATTCCATGAATACACTAAACATCGCGTGTCATTTAATAGAGCTATTGCCATTCTTGACGATAATTGCCAATTTCCGATATCATGATTTCGGGAGAAAGATGTCATACAACATAAATAATCGGGTTGATGTCAACGGATTCCGAAGAAAGCATTCGAAAGCCAAATGATTCCGCCAGCCGTTCGTGTGTACACCTACATGTATTAATCCGTTCCAGGATCTGGTTCAAAGCCAAACTCTCCAGATGACTTTTCACCTGAATCTACTTGCCGGGCAATCCCCCACCCCTTTCTTTGAACTTTCCGTTCTTCGAAAAACGGAAGGAACAAAGTAACGAATATGATGCTCGTTTTTCCCGTGAATCCAATCGGCTGGATCACAGACAGCATAGCAGAAATGACTTTTCGCTCTTAAAATTTCATTTTTTTTTTTTGAAAAATCAAGCCCCAACTCTTTGTGATGCGTAGGTAGGTAAAGGGATTGGATTACTCGATTTAGGATAACACACATCTTGCCCTCGGGTGTTTCTAAGTCAATTCCTGGCCTGACTCACGGTTAAGACGAAAATGACGTTCATCGTCTAAAGATGAATCTCTTCGATTCTTTCCCCTTTTAAGCTACAACAGAAGCAGATGGTAGCTTTCCATTTACCTTCGTTCGGGACTGATACGTGAAATTTCTGCCCACGACGACGACCTATCGAAAACGTAACATGTGCCAAGGATTTTTACAAAAACACCTCGCGCGCGCGATTCAACAAAAGCTTCCCCAAGAAAAAGCGATGTGTGTGGGAATGTGTTTTTCGCGAGGTGTAGCTAAAACGAAATTGTTCGAAAAGAAGCTTTAGGCTTTTCCGATCCGGCACACGACTCCATCTACATGAATACCCAGTCAGGACTCAGGACAAGGCCCGATTCTTGAAAGGGTTACACTTGATTGGATCTGACACGTTTGCTGGCTGGCGGCGGATTATTGTTGATAGGATATTTACCATCATGAGACGGGTTGCCCTTTCTTGAAACGGAAAGTCTCGAGAAAAGGTGAAGGTTCACGTTGATAATTAAAAAAAATCAAGATAGGGTAAGAGACAATGAATCGAGGCAATAGACTAAGTGGATCTGAGGTCTCTAAAAATCTTCGTTTTTATTAAAAACTCATCCATGTTTTTTTCCAAAATTTTAAAAATTAGTTACTTAGTAAATACTTAGTAACGTTTACATGCATGAGGAAATTTGAACTTTTGAAAAATAAACCTCATTTTTGTTTCTTTTGTGGAACCGAGTCTGCTAATAGTTTTTGTGCAAATTCATAAATTCACAGTAAATTTTCCGTTGAACAACTTTGTCGAATATTGTAACTTCGTATCTTATTAGGCAAAAAAGTTATAAGCCGTTAAGAGATGTACATATGTCTTTTGGCATAGGAAAACAAAAATACAATTGAAATCGCTGTTAGGTGCCTATCGAGGTATTGCATGACTATTTTTCATGCAATACTTCGCAAGGCAGTAGCAATGATGTCAATTGAATTGACAGTTTTTCAATGCCAAAAGACATACCCCTGTTAAACAGCTTATAACTTTGTTGCCTTATAAGATACGAAGTTATAACCACGGAACAAGTTGATTAGCAAAAAAAAATCCTTTAAATAATCAACAAATTTGCACAAAAACCATAAGCAGGCTTCGTCCCACAGAAGAGACAAAAATGCCTGCCTTTTTTTACAGATTTCATCATATACCTGAGAAACCTGAAAACCATAAAGGGATTAGAAAATAAATAAATATTTAGGGCATGAAGCCGATCCCCGTAGGAATTTTGAAGCATTGAAGCTTATAACCACATTGGGTGAAAAATGACAGATTGATATTTTAGTTTAAATTCTTAGAATGAGGCACACTTATATCAGGATAGGCGAGAGTACATAAAAGCTTTCTAGCAATCGAAAAACAGGCATATATGAGCTAAAAGAATCATACATTATTCATTCACAACTACAAAATTCAGGAGATTTGAGTTTACAACGATTAGAAAATGTTCTAACCAGGATGCTACCATGAGGGCAAATAAACGATTTTATAATGGCAAAGTTGGCATTTAGCCTATCCACATAGGGATTTTTAAGCAATGAAGCTTTTTTTCAATCAAAATATTGGAAATAAGTACATTTTTTTTAAACTTCCTTTGTTAAATTCTGACATACATTAAAAAAAAAAAAAGAAGTCGGGCAAAAGAGGGACATGTACACACTAAGTGGAAGGTAAATATAGGTACAACAGTACCTCTGAATCATAGCGATTATTGCAAGTGGAGTGGATTGCCAACCATTGTAGGTTTCTTAGGGTTGGATGCCTTCTCTCGACGAACCATCGGCCGTGGAAGCCCTAGAAGTCAATTCGAAGGCCAAGCCACACAGACATAGGCTGGACCTTGCTACCGATGGGGGAATCATACATACATACATACATACAATAGTACATCTGAATCATAGCTTAACCATAAAGCAGATTCAGAGCACAAAGTCTTGATTTTATATATTTTTAAAGTCTGCTTCATTTAATATTGGAACAAATTCTTTTGCTCATTGTGGCGCTCCTAGTGGACGGATTTGGAAACTTTTTTCACCCACGTGTCGGGAAATTCATTACCTTTCACCATGTATTTATGTCATAACACCAAACGATAGCATTTTGTAAACAACCGCCATGGAAGCCGAACGGAGAGATCAAATTGTGCACAGTTTTCTTACGAGAACGAGTACGAGAATTTCTTCGAAACAGCAATGATTTTTTTTTTTAATTTTTTTTTATGAAAGAGTAAAGAAAATGCTACATTTGTATGAAAAACTAATTATGAATTCGTTAATAAATGACTGAACTACACGCAATTGTTTGTGTTCCAATATTAAATGAAGCAGACTTTAAATCCGTCGAACTTGGTCAGCACTTGGTCGTACAGCTTTCGAGCACGGATTCTGGCCACATTGTTCTGCTTCAGCGTCCGATTTGGCTGATTGCTGGCTTGGAATGACCTTATTCCTTCCCGGAGACGAATTCGTCGCACCGTACTGTGAGCGGCCTGGAACTTATTGGCCAAATCGCGGTCTGAAAGATTGGGATTCCTCTTGACGGCCATGATGACTTTCCCACGCAGTTTCCGGTCGACAGTTCCACTCCGACGCTTCGAATGCGGCTTCTGAGCCGTCGTCAATGTTTCCTTGTACTGCTTGATAACACGCCATACGGTATTTCTGGGCATTTTAAGCTGTTTAGCTAGCTTCGATGCCGACAACAATGGATTTTCAAGAAAACTGTGCACAATTTGATCTCTCCGTTCGGCTTCCATGGCGGTTGTTTACAAAATGCTATCGTTTGGTGTTATGACATAAATACATGGTGAAAGGTAATGAATTTCCCGACACGTGGGTGAAAAAAGTTTCCAAATCCGTCCACTAGGAGCGCCACAATGAGCAAAAGAATTTGTTCCAATATTAAATGTAGCAGACTTTATTTAACTGACCAGTTAGCGCTCTGGTTAGAGGACTTCAATGAGCTTCTGTGACGCCAAATTTGAAACAGGCGATATTAACACTGCACGAAGCTGTAGCAGTGGATTCCAGAACCAGGATTGACGTATGATACGGAATATCAGAGTACGATATTAGAGGAGCTTTGACTCTTCTTAACACTATACCATTCTAAAGCTAAGGGAACATGTGTCAATACAAGAGAAGTGACATATATTAGGTGAAACAGATATGACTGTCGACATGCGGTACAAGTTTTGATCAAAAACTTGATTTAATAGGGAACATTGAGGCCTTTAGGCAACCCTAAAAAAAAAAATATATATATTTTTTTGAAATTTTTTTTTCCACGGAAACGATATTTGTACGGCTTCAATGATTGAATAACCATGATGCAATTTCTACAATTTAATATCTTTATACAAACGGACGTTTATATCCACAAAATTCTGTTGCCAATCCAAAGATAGAAGGGACTGAATACTTGTCCATTATAAGGAAAATACACTAATTTTGCGCTTGACGTAACAGATATAACTAACGTAATTTAGATCATATGCTTCTATGATTTCAAATCGGTTAATATTAACAGATAGCCAGAAGCAATGGGACCGTAAGAGATTTTATTGAACGGAGTTACTAGGAGAGCAAAGAGATTTGTTAAATGAAAAATCATATTCCAAATTGGTAGAACGAGAAAATATGGAAGAATACAGCTTGTGCAAATGCAAGTACTACATATGCACTATTGGCATACCCTTCTCGAGAGAAAATACGTACAAAGGTTAAAAAATACTAGCAAGAATTTAAAACTGATTCAGATTCAAAACATTTCCTTCCAATGTTTTGAACTTGAAAAACTTCTGAACTCTGCATGCAATAATTGACCTTGACCTATTTTCTCCCCCGCCCAGATACAGCCTCATTGATTTCCAATAGACAGAAATATGAGATAAACGTATCTGGGAAGTACTGGATAAGTCGCCTCGTACGACATGGACCAGTATCCCAGTGGCAGTATTCTTTAGGCCGCTGCCACACAGCCAAAAATATATATAAGCACTTTGCATGACCATAATAAAACCGTCATAAAACGAGCTGCACAAAAAAAGCCATAATAAAACTTCCTAATGCTAGTTGGTTTAATCTGAGTTACTTGGGACGCTTGCTGTTTTTTTTGTACGTTCTGCTGAGTTCAGTTTGCGGTTTTCGTTCTTAGTGTATGTGGGGGCATTCCAGAGTCTACCGCAGGACCGACAAGACCATCTAATTTTCTCGTCCCGATGTATTATTGCTTTTTATTAGAATAAACAATGTATTATTGCGCGCCAAAAGCGCACAACCGATATGGTTCACGACCAGCATTGCCGTATCTACGGATTTTAGGCACTTCTACGGATCGATGCTCGAAATCTACGGATTTTCAGCATTTCCTAAACGAAAATTCTACCTGACGACCAAAACAAAAGGTCATCAAGTTTCATTTTGCCAAAACCATTGCGTTTTTCCTCAAACCTACGGATTTGAGCGATTTACAGATGAAACGCTGCCCACGACAGACGAACGAAATGGACATGTTTGGGCAATGTCCATTGGGGAGGAAGAGAGGGTTAGAGCGAAAAAGATATCAATCGTGACAGATCTAACAATGCTGGTAAATAAAGCTGCCAGTTGCATTGTTTGACTAAATTGAACATTTGACAAGATTCCTTAACGTATATTCCACAGAGTAGAGCCCAAAACTGCTTGTTGAGCTTGGTGGAAACTGCGAAATTTTGTTCCTCAACATGTTTTTTGAAAATTTTATTACGCCTTTATGCACTCCCCCATAAACTACCGAAATTTGATTCGAGGGAGAGTTCTTTATCACACCTCTAAATAGAAACTTCAAACGCTTCAGAATAGATGTTTGAGAAACATTTTAAGGCTCTCATTACTGTTCCCTACACAATAGCTTTGCTCCTTGCATATGCATAACATTCTTCCAATAACAGAACTTTGTGACATACAATTATACAGGGAGCGAAATAAGAATAGCACCACTATGTGTTTTGCTTGTTAAAATATGAATGATTGAAAATCACCAAAATTTTCTTCTACAAATTGTTTTGAATTGTTTAACGGATAAAGCATAAGTTTACTTTTTTTGGACGTTGCAATTGGCGTTGAGGACCAAAACTATGGAAAAAGTGTGCGAAATAAGAATAGCCCAATTGTGTTTTTCAACATAAACAAGATTATTTCTTAAAATGTACTGTGTAAAAATGATTAATAATGCTTCTATGAATTATTCGAATAGAAAACTGCATTTTAAGGAGTTTTTTAGAATTCCAAAGGTTTTCAAAGGTTTAAAAATGGTGTTTTAAGATATGCTCTTCTAGAACTAAGGAATTTGATATTTGAGCTGTATTTCTTTACCAAACTACTTACTTTCTTCTTTAAAATGACGTGAAATGATGAATCAAACATTTTGGGTTTATTTTGAATCAGAAAAAAATCAGGTTGGAATTCATAAACTTAGATTTTTTTCAGTACACATCACTTTTTCCAGTTTCAAGTCATAGATGGTAGCACTATCTTGCCGTTAAAACCAAATTAAGTCTGAATATTGATTTTTCAGGTTTATTTAGGCCCATATTCATCATTTCGAGGTAGTTTTCCAACACAGTTTTGTTGGAGTTCACGCTGCAGAAATCTTTTCCGGATTTGCAAAAAAAAAAAATCACCAGCACGAGAATATACCACCGCCAAAATTGCTGCTCATCTCAACTCCCGATTCAATTTCAAATCATACCAATAATACTGCTAGTTATCTGGTTCATCAAGCTCCATCGGAAAGTACAAAATTATTCTGATTATCGGTCCAAGAAATTCACTTTTATCGGTCCTTGATGAAATTCTTATTTTGTGATATTGTGATCTTAGAATTTTCAAGGCGATCACACGGTTCAAAGTACTTATTTCTTGACCAAAATTATCCAGCACACCTGAACTAATCCCAGATATTTGAAAATGGGCATCAATTCGGTTTAATTGCAAGACAGTGCTGCCATCTATGACTTGAAACTAGAGAAATAGCGTTTGACTATTTAAAAACATTAGTATTTTTGAATTTGCAGCCTGTTTTTGTTATTCAAATTCAGCCTCAAATCTATGTTTCGTCAATTTGCATCATACTAATGAATGATAATGAAGAAATAAAGCAGTTTAATAAAGTATTGCAGCTCAAGTATCAAATTCCTAAACGCTATAGGAGCATCTCTTAAAACCCCCTTTTAAAACCTTTTGAAATCTTTGAATTACTAGAAAACTCCTTAAAATACAGTTATCTATTCAAATAATTCGAGATGCATTATTAGTCACTTTTACACGGTAAATTTTTAGAAATAATCTTGTTTTTGTTGAAAAACACAAGTGGTGCTATTCTTATTTCGCACCCTTTTTTCATAGTTTTGGTCCTCAACGCCAATTGCAACGTCCAAAAAAAGTAAACTTATGCTTGATTTATCCGTTAAACAATTCAAAACAATTTGTAGAAGAAAATTTTGGTGATTTTCAAACATTCATATTTTAACAAGCAAAACACATAGTGGTGCTATTCTTATTTCGCTCACTGTATATGAACCTATGTTCATGATAACTTACACTCTTGTGTCGATCTATTTATTACATCTTTAGGGCTCAAAAAATTCGATTATTGGACCAACTAAATATAACATGTCTAAAACCAAAATGATACAGTTTTTGAAAGAAGAAAAAAACCGTTAAAACAGTCAATTATCATGAAAGCTTTTTTGCATTTGTAGCGCTAATAATGTAAATTCTTAGTATTTTTAGTTTTTAGGCTTTAACATCGCTTTTCTATTTTAATTATTTTTGTTTCTTCTTTATACTTAGTCAATTTAAATTCAGCGTAATTTCCTCAGAATAAATCTCCTCGAAAGAAATATTTTTCATAAAGATTCTAATTGTTATCTATTTATTTATATCGCACATTTCCTCGCACTACACAATATTACTTTGTGTTTTCAGCATGACTAACCCTCATCCGTCCCTGAAATGTTTATCCGTTACAGTCCCTGGAGTCTCTTGTTTCTCAACTGATTTTTACAAAATTTATAGTTTTGGAAACCTCGTAGCTGATATGGATATATCTACAATACGAGTATTGAGTGAAAGGGCCTAAATAGTAGGAAAAAAATTTGTTGCTTGACGCCATCATTCAGCCAAGATTGCGGCTTCCACTTTTTTTTTCAAAGCTGTAAATTACTGAAACCTTCACAATATGGTTATTCGGTGAAAGTGATAAACGATTAGAAGTCAAATTTCGTTCTCCGTCGCCATCTTCAATTCTAAGATGGCGGCTACCACTCAACTTAAAAATACTGTAAATGTCTGAAAATCGCATAAAACCCTTACAATAACGTCCATATGAAATACATCAACCAGTAGAATTCTAATTTCTGACGCCATCTTAAAATCCAAGATACCGGCTTCCGCTGGATTTTTCAAAGTTGTAAATGACTTAAGATCTCATGTAACCCCAACAATATTGGTATTGAGTAAAAGGGCTAAACGAGTAGAAGTCGAATTTGACTATCTGATCTTGAAATCTAAATAAGAAAAAATCGATTTTTTACTTTCCGACGCCATCTCGAAATCCAAGATGGCGACTTCCGCTGAATTTTGAAATGTTGTTAATCACTGGAAATCGCATGAAAGCCCCACAATATTGGTATTTGGTGAAAGGGCTAAACTAGAAGAAGTCGAATTTCGCTATCGGACGCCATCTTGAAATCCAAGATGGCGGCTTCCGCTGTGCACTAAAATGCTGTTAATCACTGAAAATAGCTTGAAACTCCCACTGTATGGGTATTGGGTGAAAGGGCCAAACGAGTAGAAGTCGAATTTCGCTACCAGACGCCATTTTGAAATCCAATATGGCAGCTTGGGCTGAACATTAAAATAAATTTATCACTGAAAATCACTTAAAACTCTAACAATATTGGGTGAAATGGCTAAATCAGTACAGATCGAATTTCGCCAGCCGACGCCATAATGAAATCCAAGATGGAAGTTTCTGCTGAACTTTCAAATGCTGTAAATAACTAAAAATCGAATGAAAGCCCCACAATACTGGTATTGACTAAAGGGCTCAACCAAATGAAGTCAAAATTCGCTATCAGACGACATCTTTAAATCCAAGATGGCGGCCTCCACTGAACTTCAAAATGCTGTTAATCACTGAAAATCGCATGAAAAAAACGGTTTTGATTTCATACAGGTTCTCAAAAACCAGAATTGTTATGCTTCTCAAATGCCGCCAATTTTTAACCGTATTTAATTGTGTTTCCTCTGTTCTGATATGGGGACTTTTTGTATAGGTACCGGCAAAATCTGGCTCTTGCAGTCAGAATTCTTCGTTTTTTTTCGTTATATCAATGTCGCAGAATAATCTAAAATTTCTCGAAACATTTCAGCCACCTGCGATATCGTTAAATCCCGATAATCATACGGCGGGCAGGTTGAGATGAGTTTTTTTTTGTCGTCGTAACTGTGATACACTCAATAAACACCAGATAAAATATTAGTATTTTACCTCAGTTACAGAGTGTGTATATGCCATCAACCTTCAAATCCATTCTTCAAATTGTTAAGCTCCAATTTCCAATTTTTTCTTCTATAATTTCTAGAATTCAACTAAGCTTCCGAAGAGCTTGTTTCAAGTGTTTTAGTAATGACTAACAAGCAATAGAGACAATTTAGAGGGTTGACAAATTAAGCCACTCCAATCGGTGAAGTTTCCCATCCTAAATAAGTTATCTCTTCGTCAGTTGATCCCACGTGATGAGAGCTTACTTATGGTGCTACTTCTACTGATACGCATTTATGTGTTATCACCCCATATGTTGCCATGTAGCCTGTTTCGGAATAACCACCAGTATTCCGAAGGTCCTAGAGTGTATCCTTATTTTAGGACAATCATTAAGTGGAACGAATGAAACTAACCTTGGCACACGATGAAACACACAAACACATCTAGTTACATAGAGACAAATTTCTTCGAACCCATGAACATGTCAAAGACACGCTCAATGACTGTTTCTCCGGTAAAAACCATTGGATCGTGTTCCCCTGATAGGATTATCAGATTTTCTTCCGATGTCTCTCTTCCTTTTTCTGTCTCTTTTACCATGAGTGGGTGGAATTTAGATCCTGCTAGTTGGAAGATTGGCTTGGCGCCAAACTCCCTGCTGCTTGGTTGAGTTATCAACGGTGATACATTTTCTTTTCGTGGAACCGGATTGAAAAACATATGTTTGGTTTATTGATAGCATCTTATAAAATTGAAAAAAACACATCTTTTAATGTCATAGTATGAACTCAAGCTGATTACCTTTTTTTCTCCTCTGTCTTTTCCCAGAATCTTCGTCAACCGGTCGCTCCATCTGGAGAACATCAAGTTCTATGGCTTCGATATGGACTACACGATTGCCGAGTACAAATCGCCGCAGTACGAGCAGCTCGGCTTCAATCTGGTCAAAGAACGGCTGGTCGCCCTAGGTTATCCGGTAGAAATCCTTCAGTTTGAGTACGATCCCTCGTTTCCGGTGCGTGGCCTCTGGTTTGATACCCTCTATGGGAACCTCCTGAAGGTAGATGCATACGGAAACATTCTGGTCTGTGTCCACGGTTTCGAGTTTTTGAAGCAGTAAGTACTCAACCGCCATCTGTTGATCGATAAACTGATGAATTTTTCTTTCAGTTCCCAGGTATACGAGCTATACCCGAACAAATTCCTACAGCTGGACGAAAGCCGAGTCTACGTGCTAAATACGTTGTTCAACCTGCCGGAGACTTACCTGCTGGCCTGCCTGGTAGATTTCTTCACCAGTTCGCCGCAGTACGCGGAACAGGTCGACAAAACTGGCGTCAAGTACGGCGAACTGTTCATGTCTTTCCGGTCGATCTTCCAGGACGTTCGCGGTGCCGTCGATTGGGTTCACATCTACGGCGATCTGAAGAAGAAAACCCTTGAGGTTTGTCTAATAGCTCCCACTTTGTAACCTACTCTAACCCTAATATCGTTTCAGAACCTCGACGAATACGTTAAGAAGGACGAACGTCTACCGATGGTCTTGTCCCGCATCCGTGAGTCCGGAGCCAAGCTGTTCCTCCTCACCAACAGTGACTACAACTTCACCAATCGCATTATGACGTTCCTGTTCGATTTTCCGCATGGAGCTCAACCCGAAGATCCGCACCGGGATTGGAAGACCTACTTCGACACGATCGTCGTCGATGCCCGCAAGCCACTGTTCTTCGGCGAGGGTACAATCCTTCGCCAAGTGGACACCACGACCGGTGCCCTCAAAGTGGGTACCCACATGGGTCCACTGCAAGCCAACCAGGTCTACTCGGGCGGCTCCTGCGATGTCTTCACTAAACTGATCGGCGCCAAAGGTAAGGACGTCCTGTACGTGGGGGATCACATCTTCGGTGACATCCTCAAGAGTAAGAAAATCCGAGGCTGGAGAACGTTCCTCATCGTTCCGGAATTGGTCCAGGAGCTGCACGTCTGGACCGACAAATGCCAGCTGTTTGCCGAACTCCAACGCCTGGACGTCAAACTTGGGGACCTCTACAAAAACATGGACTCCAGTGCCAAGGAAAAGCCGGACATTTCTTCCGTTAGAACTGCGATCCGCGATGTGACGCACAAGATGGACCTGGCCTACGGTATGATGGGCTCCCTTTTCCGTTCCGGCTCCCGTCAAACCTTCTTCTCTAGTCAGGTATAACTTAATCTCCCCTTTTTACGAAAAACTTTTCTAAAAAAACCTTTCAATTTAAGGTCTCCCGCTACGCCGATCTGTACGCCGCCACCATCCTGAATCTGATGTACTATCCGTTTTCGTACATGTTCCGGGCGCCGGCTATGCTGCTGCCGCACGAGTCGACGGTGGCGCACGAGCAGCGCTTCACGCTCGATGCCCCAATGATTCAGCGGACCCGTTCGAGGAACCTCGGTACCCCGAGTGCCGAACAGCAGCAGCTGCAGGATGAGATCAGTGTAAGTGTTGTATTGCCGCCCCAGCTCAATTGTGTGTTTTTGGACGTTGAACGTGTAGAAAGTAAAGAACAAGCACCATAACGAGATTGTACGAGGGTGTTCCCGTCTTCTACGAAGACGCACACTTTGAGAAACAATCTTCGAGAAAGATAAACAATGATGAGGACTACGGAGTGAACAGAGAGAACAAACGCAAACGCACGCAAATTGTGGTAATTTGTGCGGGAAAATGAGAAGATTTGAGGATTTGAGTTTAAATGAGAGAAACCAGTGCTCGGAGAGAAAGAAAATTCGCAAATTGTTGGAAATTGTGAAGCAGTTGTGGTATTTTTTTCATAATCACTCTAAATGCAAAGAATTCTCTCTCTATTGCAATCCCCCGAATGCACCGCGATAGACTAACCATCGTCTTCATATCGACGACCATCCTTCGGCCCACTCGACGACACCAACTTTCCTTCGGTTCGCAGCGTCCTTCTTGAGGCTCGATAACATTTCTCGCGGCTCTATTGAGTTCCTGTGACTCAAACCTCTGCGCCTCGATGCTTACCCTGAGGACTGACGCCTTCCCGACGAACTTTCATGGCTTTCCGGTCCGACGCCCTTCCATGGCTTGACAACCTTCCGTGGTTCCCGACTTGTAAGTCATGCAGAGGCTCCTGGTTCGATTACCACCATCTGGCTTCTCACTTCTGGCACGACGACCCACAGTGATTCCGGTCTGCTTCCAATGGCACCAGCCCAACGACCTTCCAAAGCACCTGTCCGTGTCTCTTGGCTTCCCGGTTCGACAATACACCAGTTAGCTCCCGGTCCGACAAGTTTACACGGTTCTGTCTCGACGACCTTCCTATGGATTACCAGCGCTGGCTCGTCTTTCCATTGGCTTCCTCTTGGCCTTTTGGTGCTCACGCTGAACTGCGTGTGCTGTATTCATACGCAGGAATCGTTTATCAAAGTTGCTCATTGTTCCCAGAGAAGCAAGATGGGGAAACGACGAAAACACCTTTTTTTGCGGGGCCCTGCCAGCAGGTTGATAGAATACTCGCATGAGTGTCGGAGTTATAGTCAGGCTAGCACAATGTCGGAAACGGCGTATTGTCTATTTGTCTATTTATTTCAAATCAACGGAACATATATTTGTCAAAATTGGTTTTCTTCGGAAAGCATTTCTCGCAACATCGAAGTCGAAGTGCTCAGAAAAACGGTTGGATGTTTTCATAACACCGGTGATACCGCTATTAGCTTTGTAATTGTTTGATCGAATGGGAACATACAATCGAAGATCTTGGTTTCTAGGTCACATATAGGAATAGCTTTCAGTAGCGTGGGGGTGTAGGTTCGCGATGTCAAGAGCTTGGCAAGTGAAATGGGTCTTGCCAAGGCAGATGTCTATGGGCAAACCACAAGAAGAGCCGCTGTATAGCCCCGAACCGTTCGGCTCTATTCTGGTAGTTGAGACACCAAACAGCTGATGCATATTCAAGGATAGAGCGAACAATAATGCAATTCAAACTTTTCGAGTGATACACATCCTTGAAGTACTTGGACACTCGAAATCAGAATCCAAGACTTCTGAAGGCTTTGACGACAACGTAGTTTGTGAGTGTCCTGAATTCTAGCTCCCGGTCTAGAATTACGCCCAGATCATTGATGTATTCTACTCGTGCGATTGACTCATCTCCGAGGAAGTACTCAGCGGAAAAGGCTGCCGCCTTCTTGAAAAACTGAAGAATGCACGTTTACTGCGACTCAATGGCAGGCAGTTTATGTCACACCAGTGTGTGCGGAGAGGTTAAATTAATTTTGTAGGAAATCAATATCGTCCTGGACGTTGATGTTGTGAAATAATTTTAGGTTGTCAGCACAGCTTTGGGCTGTCGGGAAATGAGAGCGCATCGTTGAAATAGATTTATAAGATAATCGGTCCTAAATGGCTTCCCTGAGGCACACCAGAAGAGGCAGAGAATTGTCTGGAGAAAGAGTCTCCCGTGCGAACTGTTAATTTACATCCAAAAAGGTAGCTCCGGAAACAGCCAAGAAGAGTTCCACAGAAACCCAGGCGTTCGAGCTTTCTAATGGCGTGGTTGACTTTGTCGAATGCCACAGACAAATCGGTATAAACTTCGCAGCGAAACTTTCGTGCACGTAAGAAGTAAAGGTCAGAAGGTTAGTTGTGGTGGAGACTTGGGCATGGATCCGTGTTGATCGTCGGAAAAAATAATTTTCCAGGGCAAGAAAATCGGATCCAAGCTACTGCGCATAAAGCCGAGATTCTCCTGTAGTTGTTGACATCTCTCCTGTTGCTTTTTCTATATAAGATTCCTTCCACAGTGAAGGGAAGCCGTATTGTCATCCAGAAACATTTGGATTGGCAGACCAGGTTTATTCCGCTGACTTTTAACATGCTTCCAAAACAGTTTAGGTTTGGACTTGAGATCACGTTAAACTCGAACAAGATAGTTTTGGTAACAACGTTTACTGACTTCAGTCGTCAGAGTTCTGTCGTGATCCAAGGAGTCCGTATATTCTCTTCAGTAGTGTGTTTTCGTACGTGGCAATCGATAACGTAATTCAAGATGTGCGAGAAGGTTTCGTCGGCAGCGTTGGGATCAGATAGGTCGAGCTCAGATTCCCAATCGATGGTAACCAGTGACATCGAGCGAGACCCTTAAAGCAGGATTATGGTGTACTGCTTTTGCGTACGGAGAAGGTGCAAAAACAATGGAATTTGGAAGTCCGTTCAACATTCAGTCCACAGCAGTCCCTTTTTCTTAGGCGTAAGACCTCTCTACCGTCTCTAATGCTTCAACGTTAGTTTTCTCGTCCTCTGTGTATTCTATTTCGAAGGATCATTTCACGGCAATCCTCTTAAGCTTGTCTAATCCAGTCTTAAACTATTCAACTGCTGTGGTCATCTCCACAAGGCAATATCTACAAACTAAAACTAGAGTTACATACGAAACTCCAATCTTAGAGGTCGCTAGTATAGAGATGATCTTTGAAGTCACGTTTCTACATGACCTGGGTTTACTTTACCATACTCGGCCTTCCTTGGGCCAGTACTGAATTCAAATCAACAGCTTTCCCAGTACGGCCATTATGAATATATACGAATGCCGTTTGGTTCGAATATCAGTCCGAGCAGTTTTCAGCGAATTATGGCAACATTTTCCAAGCACCTTCAAAAGTGGCTCCAGAGAGTTTTGAAATAAAATTTACTTGTATCGTACCCCTACTGATAACTCGTTTCTCCTTCCAGGCCATCACCGAAATCAGTGAACCAACCGGGGGATCCAACAACTTAGCCACTGGCCATAATCCGTCGTTGGTCTCAATCGGAAGTGGTGCTTCCGCCACTACGGGTGGAAACGTTTCCGTCCCGCACACCCGACCCGAAACGCCTCGCTCGGTGACGCACACCCACGACGAAGATTACTCGGACGAGGACAGCGACGATCAGAAGAAACTCTCGCGGCGATCGCTCAGCGAGGATGGTTCCAAATGTCCCTCGGCGGAACCGACGGCGCCAACTGGCAAGGAGTAGTTGCCCGGCAATGTTGAACCATTTTTCTTCGATTCGGATAGACCGAATTCTTAAGTTTATATTTAAGCGAATTTCATCAAACTGTAACCGTAAATTTGATTTTAAATGTGGCATTTATGTGGCTAAAACTCAACAAAATAATTTCGAAACTCTATGATTTTTTTTTAATTTTTGTTAGTTAAGTACTCCATAAGAGATCTATGGAAAACAAAAGTAATAGATACATTAAGTTCTCAGACAACCGGAATGCTCAAATTGTAACTTCAAACAAACATATGTAACTTCCAGTCAATTTGGTTGTGCGTGATTCTGAAGAATCACAAATAATGTGGATCATCTGTCATAGAGTTTGTAAACTTTCTTCCATCTGCGATCTAACTCAAAAAACGTTTCCAATTGGCAATAATGTTTATGTAAAAAATATCTTACAAGATTCGATGTAGCCTTTAAGTTGTGTTAACTCGAAAGAGATAAACATTTGAAAAAAAAAACAAACATACGCGAGTGAGGCTAGTTATTTTGTTGTTTTTTGTTAGTAATATAATTTTTTTGTTAGCAATTTGTTTAGCGCCGTTTAATATTAGTTGTTGAGATATAGTTTTTATACATTTTTCTTCGTAGATCGTACAAACTTTTCTAAAAAATATCAGTTGTTGTATTTTATCATTATTTTACGTAATCACTCTAACAAAAGTTAAGTCAAATTTTCCTAAACATTAGCGTTCAAAAGCTAAAATCAACAAAAACCATTTGAGATTAACATTTAATAAAAGTTAAGCTTAACAAAAACAAAAATCAAGAAATTTTCAACCAACTATCTACTGTTCGTTCTATTCGTCGTTTGAAAGTTTGCTAAAATGCGCTGCTACATTCGTATACTCGCGATTCCACTGTTAAATTAGCATTGTTCTTTTCCACTCAACTCAACTGCTACCTACTAAATTTTTCTCATAAACAAATGTTCGAATCGTTAATTTCAACAGCAAATCCGAAGTTAACACAAGTAAGCGAGTATTCGTAGATTGTTGAATAACCCTTTGATATGAAAAGAAAAAAAAAAGCAAATCAACTTAGATTAGAGTTAAAATAAAACATAAACAAATTTCAAAGCACAGACTCAATTGATAAGGTTATGAAAAGTTGAAAAACAAAACATTTAGAACACAACTGTTAGTAGAACGCAACAAACCTCTGGGTTAAGAACTGTAACAAGTGCATTCAAAGATAGATATTTTTTCTAGAAACTCTAGAGAAACGTTTGTAGAAAAGCGTCAACGAATTAGGAAAGCCAATACCTTCAAAAACAGCAAAAAAAATAAAAAAAAATGTATGCCTTTACAGCGCGCTCGATATATGTAGATTTGTAAATTGGATTGATTTTTATCACCAAAAATGTAGAAAGTGAGTGAGTAGGCATACTGTTGGACGTTTGGATAGAGATAGAGGCCCTTATTCTGCGCCTCGAGTGACGTGACGATAGTAGAGTCACCCAAGTCACTCTATTCCAGCAGTCGGTTTAGGTGAGGAACGTCACTTCGGATGAACTTTGTGAGTTCTTACCCTATTCTTATAGTCACCGTGGGTGAGAATCGTCGCATTCAGGTGACGATTTTAGGTGAGAATTGTCGGTACCTTTTGAGGTGGTGACGAGATAGGAATTGAATCGAAAATTTATTTAAATCAGAATGTTAGGCTCTAAATAGTTAATTATACTGATGAATGTTGGTTTTGGAAACAAAATAAAACAAATTTATTAGCAAAATAATTTTTAAATATATTGAATATTTTTCATTGCTATCTAAAATATGTAATTTGAATTAAAATACTGAATGGAAAGTATGATCTAATGAAATCCAAAATTCAGTTTAAATTGAAATTTGATTTGCGAAACGTTAAAACGATGAAATGACAAAAACTTAGAAAATCAAAATACTTTTAATTTTTTTTCCACTTTTTAACCAAAATTATAAAGGTGAATAATTATTGAAATAGATTCGTGCAAAAATCTGGCTTTTTTCAATGAAATCCGCCCAACCGGACCAAACCGAACTATTTCCATATTTAGTATTAAATGTGTGGGCAATAATCTTGAATGCTAAGACTAGATGCTTAACAGATTAAAATTTAAAAAATAAAACTTCTTATTTTATTAGAGTTTGGTATTGGAATTAACATATTTCGAATATATTTGAATATTATTTTTAACATTGAAGATACCCATAGATAATTATTTTAAAAATGTAATTTGCTCTGAAAACGACTCTTCTTTCCTCCATGACTAAAAGAGATTGCCGCATCTTATCACCTTTAGCATATCCGTATAATTATCGGGAATCGTCCTTCAAATTCCAAAAAACTCCTGTCCTTTTGGCTAGCACAAAAGTCCCTGACCTGGAAACCTCAATCCACGGCTCGATGCCCAAATCTGTTTTTTCTCCAGCAGCTTTTTCAAATTTTCAATTTTCAGGAACTGGAATTTAGATGATAGGTTCCTACCAGCAGCGTTAGTCTAAAATGATATTTTGATTATTTGTTCTTCCTCTGTCGCTTCCGCATATTACTCACCCAAAAAAGCTGCTGAATTTGGTAAAAAGGTTCTGAATTTAAATCCTCCTGGTCATCGGTTGGCAGGATATTGCCGATGACTTCTGCCTTCGTTGTTTTTTCATACAACTCGGGACCAGCGGTGCTTGTTCCATCCAATTTGGAGCTTGTTAGGCTCAGTTGTGATTGCCGAAATTGTATCCTAGGACGTAAAACTTGACCGTTTTGTTGTCCTGAGCAGCTTGCTGGCACTATAAAATCTTATTGCCGCCCTTCTCTGACCGAAATTCAAACTAATAATTTTTAAATTAATTTTTAAAAATCCGAAGTGTAACAAAACCAAAACAGCACTGAACAAATTCGACCATTTTGACAGATGTGTTCATTCGGTCACTCACCTTGAATGAACCTCTGTCACTTTACCCACATCGACTTCGGGAATAAGGTGACAAATCTCACGGTGACTCCGAAGTGAGGTGACAATCATCACGTCACGCGCGGCGCAGAATAAGGGCCAGAGATTGTGTAGGCAACCTGTGTACCTTTTTTTCCAAATGATTATTTTGTACTTGACGTGGTTTTCTGTGCAGGAATTGATAAAGCAGCAGAGAGAAAGGTCAGATGATGTGATGGGAAGAATTTATAGCAAACTAAAACTGAAAAAGTACCTAGATATTAAAACTGTCAAAGGATTGAAACATACAAAAAGAAAACTAACCATAAACGCCACTAGAGCAACAAATGTTACTTGCACTTTATATCGTAGATCTGTTGTCTGTGTGTTACTGTAAATGGAACAAAACGAAACAAATCCTGTCTGAAGATCGAGGGACCTGACCTTCTAACCACAACTTGCCAGTACTGTAGCTGGATTGCCCATCAACATCACCACTAAAAGAATGGAACGCCTGCTGGCCTCTTCGGCTTCTAGATTCTCGAGATGTTGATTCGGAAATACGAAACTAAACATAGTGGCAAAAGATCAAACAAGATGGCTGCACCGATAGTCACTAACGAAATCAAGGATTTACATGTAGAAATTTTCGGAGCACGGGTTATTGTTCAAAACAAGGTAAGTAAAAAGTCATCCTTCCTCGAGGGTATTTCACGGCAACACGACAACAGGATGTAATGTGTTAGCAAAATGATCATAGCAACACAAAATGTCAATCATGTGTATATAAATATCCTTAGGTTGAAATAAAGTTCATTCCTTTTCTGACAATCATTCAATAAAGATTTAACTTCAAGAGTTAACAATTGGCGATGAGAATTTCAAATGAAACTCACTTGCGCCTCCATTCAAGATGACCCAACCTCCAATCGAAGGAAGTTTTGGAAGCCTAAACCGCATGGAGGAAATTTTCAAGATGATCAAGATGATCAACGTTTGATGGCAATCCTGGAGCGTTTCGCCAATCAAGCCACCTTCCATCAGCCAGCAACCTCCAATCCCTTCCATCGAACATCCGGGAATTCTGCTATGTGGCCTGACGATTGACCGCTAGTATTACAAATACGAAGATTTTCCTCCAGGATAGTTCCGAACGATGTAGCCATGGTTCGGTTTTTGGTCTCAAGCCGTCACTTTCCAGGCTCGATAGGTATCTTCATTTTACCTTAACACCTGAGGGAAGTCAGCTTTGCCGAGACAGTTGAAAAACTCAATCAGCATTTCGGAGCTGGCAAGATCACACCGGATCAATCTTCCACGTATGCCGACGTCCGTACACGCCTGCTGACCAAGCTTGAAACAGATGGAAAACTGGAAACACTCATCACCGAGTGTCAACATCTTCAGAATCTGAAACAGGATACCTACGGCTTTGAATGAGCGCAAGCAGTCGTCAGCGGCTTTGATCTGTGCTCTCAAGCAGAGAAAGCAGCTGTCGAAATCACCGAATCAACCCCCGAAGAAAGGCAACTAATTAAAACACCATGCTGGCAGTGCGGTGCTATGTCCTACGTCCGTGACTGTATCTTCACCAAACATGTCTTCAATTCCTGTGATAAAGTTGGTCGCAAAAGAGATGTTGCGATTGTTTTTCGGTAAAGCAACATAAAAAATCCAAACTTTTTTTTTTTAATTGAATGATTAATGGCATTTCGATGAAGCATACATTCTAATAAGAAGAATATCAAATGAAAGTAATGAAAATTATAGACGGACAGATTAGATTAGGAAGTATGAAAGGTGTTGGTGAAAGGTGTGATATCCCCGAAACAGGGAAGGCCATTTTGACCGAAAAATTTGGCAAGAATGGGCCATGGGCGTCAATGGTTTGAGTATTCAACAACGTCAACGTCAAATAACATACCAAATTATCAAAACAATCGTTGTTCGTATTCGCACTTCTGGTATCAATTTCAACATGCTTGTTTTTATGAGCAAAAAGATTCCCAATTGAGCATTCAATAGATGATTTTGTTGAAGTTGAGACGAAAACTAATCATAGCAATCTTAATTTAAATTTGAATTTATCATAGCAATTCTGCCTTTCCTAATTTACTATAAAACCACCTCCAGATTGTAAACTCCATATTTGGGAAGAATGACCGTGTTGTTAAATTCCCGAAAAAAAAGGTAAACTCCATCCATTCTTTAATAAGCTGTTGAACTTATAACAAGTGTGTTAGTTAAAAGTTGTCCACTAGGTTATGGGTCCAGTAGTTTGAAGCAATGGCCACGAACGCGAATCCTGGAATCGAGCATCTGGTAGGACGAAAGAATTGGATCACGTGGAAGTTTGCTGTTCAAACTTACTTGGAAGTCGAGGACCTATGGGAAGCGGTGGAACAAGAAAGCCCGAGGCAAAATCATCTTATTCTTGGAACCCGTAAATTATGACCACGTGCGGGAAGCAGCCACAGCTAGGGAGGTGTAGACAAAACTTTGCGATGCCTTTCGTCTCACGAGGGAAGTGGGATTGCTGTACAAATTGATTCGGACGGATCTGGAAAGCTGCGGTACGATGAAAAATTACGCCAACCAGATGATATCCACGTGTCACACATTGACCGAAATTGGTTTCCCAATTCAGAAGGGGTTGTCGGTGTGCTGTTGCTGGCTGGTTTGCCGGGAAGTTTTCAACCAATGTTCATTGGATTGAAAAATTCCGGAACATCGATATCCGGAGATTCGAGTAAGACCATTTTGCTGCAGGAGGAGTCGTTGCCAGGGCATAAAACAGCGCTGGTAGCCAAGGAACGTTTCGACAAGAAAAACGGTTACCATGTCTAAGCCAAACAGAAAATTTTTACTTTCAAGCTTAAATGTTATCCTTGCAATAAAGTAGGCCATATTACAAAATTCTGCCATGCGACGAAGAAAAGCAGCGAGGCGTTTTGTACGGTGCAGTCTGCTTTTACCATGGAAAAGACACGTGGTTGGCGGTTGGTACCTTGACTCGGGCGCAACGAGGCACATGACGAACAGCCTGGAGGTGTTGGAAGAAGTGCGAAGCTCTCATGGGACGGTGGTTACAGCTAATAACAGTTCGATGCAAATCGAGGCCAGCGGAACGACGAAATTCTACCCGAGTTGTCGAGAGAAACAAACTGCGGTTCCGGTCCATGATGTCCAGTTCATTCCAGAACTATCGGCGAATTTGCTGTCTGTTGTGCAAATTGTGAAACGTGGTTATTATGTGACGTTCAACAACGAAGGGTCGAATTTTGAACCAGGATAAGCAGTTTGTGGCAACCGGTAGCATCAAGAACGACTTATTCAAGTTGGATCAGCATGATGTTTCTGGTGTGGCGATGGTTGGTGCGTGCGTGTCGTTGGAAACGTAGCATAAGCGAATGGGTCATCTCGGAGTGGCCAATGTGAAGAAATTGACCAACGGTGTTGTAGCTGGTGTGGTGCTTGAGCCTGGTGATTTCGGTGACTGCGCCACGTGTGCTAAAGAGAAACAGACAACAAGGTTCGAGGACGCAATAGTTGCTGGAGGTGATTCATTCGGACACCGCAGGTCCGATGGAAGAGTGTTCGCTAAGAGGAAACCGATACTACATCACATTCATCGATGACAAATCTCGGCGGATTTTCGTTTATTTTCTTAAAACGAAATCGGCTGACGAGGTGCTAAAGTGTTTGAAGGCGTTTCATTCAATGGCGAAACGGCAGTGCAGTCGAAAAATGAAAATGTTGAGGACCGATAACGGCAATGAGTACACGAACACCGCGTTCCAGCAGTATCTGAAAGGTTTGGGTGTACGTCATCAGACAACGAACGACTATACTCCTGAGCAGAACAGGCTGGCTGAACGAGCAAACAGAACTATAGTTGAACGGGCCAGGTGTATGTTGTACGAGGCAAATCTAGGCAAGAAGTTTTGGACCGAAGCAGTGTCGTCGGCGGTTTACCACATCAACAGGATATGATTTGACACCGGAGGAGGCATGGAGTGGCAGGAAACGTGATCTGTCGCACGTGAGAGTCTTTGGTACGAAGGCAATGGTGCAGGCACCGAAACAAAAGCGCAAGAAGTGGGACCCTAAATCACGTGAGAGCATTCTTGTTGGTTTCGGTGCATCGAGAAAACCAGAGAGGTGTCCTTCATCAACGAGGGTCCAAGCGTTCCTGATAATCCGACAACCAAGCCTACGACGAGCAACGAGGGTTCAAGCGTTCCAGTTATCCCAGTAACTTTTTCCGATGACCAGGGCGATGCTGATGATGTTTCTGTTGTTGGTGAACCGGACGAGGATGTCGTTTCGGTTAGCGATTTTGAAGAAACCGATTACGAATCTGCAGTTGGAAATACATCAACTGACACCGTAACTGATGTGACTGTGCTCCCTTCGGAAAACAACTCAAATCCACCTGGTCACAGGTGTTGAGGCGCAGCGGTCGGGAGCACAAACTTCCAGGCAAGTATGCAGATTATCATGGGCAAAAGTATTTTCGTTTCCCATTCTTTACAAAACCAACCGATTGTTCCGAGCGCTAGTGCTATCGACAGTGAGCCAGAAGCTGGCTTCAGTGGCACAGCTGCTGTTTCTGTGCGCATTCTGGAGCAGTGTGAGGCGCCTTATGACCTACAAAGAAGCGTTGGCCTCACCGTATGCTGCGAACTGGAAGATGGCTATGGATGAAGAACTGGCATCCATCCGAACGAATGGCGCCTTTGCGTTGGTTGACCTACCACCTGGCCGAAAAGAGATCGGCTGTGAGTGGGTCTTTGCGGTGAAACGAGATGCAGCTAGAAACGTCATCCGATACTAGGCACGTCTTGTTGCACAGGGCTTCAACCAGCAGTTTAGTACGGACTATGAAGAGGTCTTCGCGCAGGTGGTTCGGCAAAATACGTTCCGTACGTTGATGGCGGTGGCAGCGAGACGAAACATGACGGTGAAACAATTCGACATCAAGAATGCTTTTCTTAAAGGTGACCTTGAGGAGGAGTTTTATATGAAACAGCCGTGTGGGTACACGGTAAAGGGCAGAATCAGAACCTGCACATTTTGGAGAAATCTGGCTATCAACGGTGCCAATCGGATCCGTTCTTGTACCGGAAGTGCCACAACAAGCTTTGGTGCTACGTTCTGGTATACGTAGACGACCTGGTGGTGGCAAGCGAAGATGCTGAGATGGCCGACGTTCTGATTGGAATACTTCGGAAGTCCTTCGAAGTGTGCGCTCTGGGTGATATTCACAATTTCCTAGGTCTAGAAATAGAAAAGAAAGGCGGAGATTATTTCCTGAATCAGCGTCGGTACATCCACGAGGTTATTGTTGACAGTGGTTTAGGCGATGCGAAGGTGTCCAAGCTTCCACTTGATCCAGGCTACGTCAAGCAGGCGAATAAAGGTGACCCACTTCCGGACAACAAGGAGTACCAGAAGCTTATTGGTAAGCGTTGCGGTCAATAGTCAATAGGCGGTCAATAGGCCGGGCATTGTGAGTGCTGTTTCGATCCTGAGCCAGAAAACAAGTAGCCCATCCCAAGTCGACTGGAACGAACTCAAACGTGTGGGGAGGTATTTGAAAGGGACGATTCAATACCGACTTCGTTTATCCAACTGCAGTGGACCAGAAGGAGTTGTCGGCTACGCGTATGCAGATTGGGCTGAGAATCGAAACGATCGAAAGTCCAACAGCGGCTTTGTAAACACACATTGGTTACCATGGCTAGATGCATGAATCTTGGCCCTTATTCTGCGCCGCGCGTTACGTGATGATTGTCACCTCACCTCGGAGTCACCGTGAGATTTGTCACCTTATTCCCGGAGTCGATATGGGTAAAGTGACAGGAGCTCATTCTCTGGTGAGTGACTGAATGAATCCGTGTGTCAAATTTGCTCGGTTTGCTTTTATTTTGTTCGCGTTTTCGAAATTTAATATTAAAAATTTAATAAACTAGTGCGAATTTCGGTTCGAAAAAGGCATCCGTCGAATTAACCGGTGTAAGCAAGCTGCCCAAGCTGCACTTGGAGCTGAGGACCAAAGCGGATGTGAAAAAAAAGGAAAAACGATACGGAAAGATGCGGTACCTTAGCTCAGTTGGATTAAAAGCCGAAAAATTGACAAATCCGGAAGTCTACGGCAGCGGTCTAGGCCAGTCAGCGCAAAAGTGGATTCAACTTGGAACATCGGTGCCAACATCTGAAGCTTTTCAGGTTAGTATAGAAGCATTAATGATTTGATTGCAGATGGCAAAAATATCTTACTGCATGTGAATTGGTTTTGTTTCAGCACTTTATGAACAAAATGAAAAGCGTCACGCTGCTGGGAGGAACCAATTATTTCTCCAGTCTGCTGGGTCCTACCAACATTGCCGCAACAGATTCCAACTGGAAGCGCATCAACCGTACCAACATCGGCATTTGTCATTCCGGAAAGACATGAAGAACTATTTCAATACAGAACACATAAATTCAGAATTTTTATGTTGTTTTTTTTTTATTAAAATTTAGATTTAGTTGGACAGTTCTTTAACAAAAAAATTGTTATCAAACCACTATTTAATAGGAGAAAATAAATTTAAAATTAAAATATTGGGTTCATGGGAAAAAATTAAATTTCAATTGCCACCAGAATTAAAGATTAAAATACAAAATTCTGGTTACATGGGAAAATTTGACGTCTTCCACATTTTTTTTTATAGAAATGCCTTGTGTCATATATTGATACTTGCGTTCTGCAATGTATGAAATGAATTCCCTTGCTGATACATTTTACCTTGTATTAGAATTTGAAGTGAATCATACATGTAATTGGGTTCGTATTTAATGCATATTTGAAGCCATTTTTCGACTAATTTTCTAACTCGTCGCTACCTGTAAAGGTACCGACAATTTGTAATTCACATTAAAATTAAAGATTTTCGAATTTTTTTCTGATTTTTAGAAGAAAAAAAGTGGTTTTAAATGGAGGAAAAACAATTTTAAAAAACTATTTCTGTTTGTTTATATCTATTGTGTTACAATTTATTGTTAAAATGCCGCTTTGTTGACGATTTTGCTTAGATTTGTTCTTCGTCGTCACCTGAAAAGGTACCGACAATTGTCACCTAAAATCGTCACCCGAATGCGACGATTCTCACCCACGGTGACTACGAGAATAGGGTAAGAACTCACAAAGTTCATCCGAAGTGACGTTCCTCACCTAAACCGACTGCTGGAATAGAGTGACTTGGGTGACTCTACTATCGTCACGTCACTCGAGGCGCAGAATAAGGGCCCTTGTTGCCGGAACCCTTAAGATGGCGTCACCAACATCAAAGGTTCATATAGAAGAATGATTGTTCGTGGCAAAGCCTTATTCCTTATTTTGAACTCAAGGTATCTTTGCCCGTACGTCACATCAAAAATAATAACAACCAAGAACTATATCAAGTAATGCCTGGGTAATTCGACTGTTCACAAGCTTATGAGTCATATTCAAGGAGAAGTTTGGCTTATGATTAAAGATTTTCATCAAAAAAGAGTGTAGTGTTGGGTAGGACACAAATAATGATACAGTGTACCAAATAAAATTTAATAAAACAATTTTTTTAAATAATTTTGAAAGTATGCTTATAATTTTTGAAACAGTCTTTACGTGCCGGAATGCATTAGGCGATCCATTGTTCAAAATAAAGCCTTAACTATCAGAAGGAAAGAAAATGTAACGAATCACACCAAAATTCAAATTTTCTATTGAAGATCTTTAGGCTTCGATTCTTCAACGATTTTTAACGAAATGCACAGTTTTACGCCCTTTTCAAAATCCGATTGCCGGAGCCAATTTGTTTTGCATTTCCAGTATCTCTAAGCCGCAAGGGGATTTTCTCCTAAGGGTATTCCCCCGATTTTATTTTTGTAAAGGTTCAATTCGGGCACATCTCACCACAATCGGATGGGGGCGCGTATAGGCGTCTTGTGTTTGGGTTGCACATAATTTATCACCATCAGGGTGAGTGAGTTAGTAATCGCCATATATTTATGAGATGATGCAAAAAGGCTAGGTTAAATGACAGTTGTGACGTCAATTGGATCGTGAAAAGGTCGTGAAAGATGTGTCTGGAACAATTCGTTCACATTTGTCTGAAATCTGGAACTTTTTTTTTCAGGATCATACTTTAAAAAACTTTGATATTCTTCTAAATCTATTTGGGAATACAAAAACTTATCTATAACTCTAAATTTATCAGAATACAGAAATATGTTCACGATGCACTTACCATATTTTAGCGTGAAGCAAGAAAGTATCAGCTGCGAACAGAATATAAATATGAGTTCCACGCCGAAGTAAGTGACCGTTTTGTCCCGACCCCTTCGTTTCTTCCTCAATGATCTTCAGCCGCCTGTTTCCTTCTGGATTGGCGTGACTAATGGTCTGGAGAATAGTAACTCGCATAAACAATTTCTTTTCTGAAATTTACATCGTTCGGATGGTCTTCACTTTTAAAAGACTTTTATAAATTTTTATTCAAAATCCTAACAAGGTCGTGCCGAAACGATTCAATAATTTGAACGCGAACTGGACGACTGGACATTTGTTTTTTTTTACAATCTCAACTCGTTACTACCGCCGGTTGTGCTAAGTCGACTCACGTTTTGATTTCTTTTTCTTACTGTTTTGCATAATTTCAAAGATGTTTATTTGTCGTTTTATGGTTTAAGTTTAATTTAAATCGTATGGTGCTGGTTCCTTTTGTTGGAATATTTATCCCTGAAATATGATTATCATTATTGATCGACTTTATTTATCTTAATGTCTTCTTGAAGCATACTGGATAAGTGACATCTACTGAAAGTCTGCAATTTAAAGTTGTAGACAAATTTTCAATTGATGAGATTATCCTACTTTTATTAAAATGGTTGTTCATACTACTAAATATATGATCAAAATTGTTTCAATTGTAAAACACACCAAGATCGTCAAAAGTGCGAAAATTAAACGAACTCTCAAAATGATAAAAGTGGTCTAAATTGAAGTTCTCTATACAAAATGCCTGAAAAAAATTTCAAATTGACAAAAAAAACTTTCAAAGCTGTAAAACAGATTAAAGTTCACATTTTCATACATATTGATAATTTTGTCAATTTAAAACTTCTTCTAGACGTTTTAGAGATATTTTCCTTAGGTATTGCAAAAATTCGTAATTTAAATAAGAAATTCAAAAACTTTACCAATTTCAACAACTCCACAGTGTTCTGAATATCACTCATTTTCAATGAATGTTTCTGATTGCACTTCGCACCTGAACGTACAGCGGTCGGGTTTCGTTATTGATTGCTACTGGACCTACCCGATCATCGATCGTTCAATTCATCGCTAAAATACAGATCACCTCGCACGATGCTTGCTGTCAAAACAGTGCAGCACCATCATCAAATTGGAATATCACCAATGCGCAATGCATATGGCGAATCTTGTTGGTCTTCGATCAGGAGTGAATGGATCAGGCAGTGAGTGAATGATACATGAAGCCGATCATTAGCGTATTTTGTTTGATTTGATATAAAGCAAATTAATAAATTTATTTGTTGTTATAACGTTTTTTAACATCAGTATGATCAAAATCAAATTGCAGTTGTGTTTGTGAGGGAAATATGTTCACTTTCGCCGTGTTTTTCAATTTTTACAAGTTCTCTTATTAAAATGTCGTACGTCACGTTAAAACTACTGAGAATTTATGGTGTCCCGCACAACTGTTTGATTTTTCTCGTCCTGCAAAAAATAATTTTGAATTTCATATAATTCAGGCAGATACTGAGTGAGCTATATTCAGAATGGATCAGTTTGTATCTCACTCATCTCCGATATACGATGTTTGCTGAACCGATGATTCTGAATGATGCGACTCGGTTTGCATAGCTGATAGGAGCGCTGATCGAGATTGCATACCAGCCAGGCGAAGCAGTAGCGAGAGGCGCTATCCCATTATACAATCGGAATGTTTCCAACAGGAAACGCATCCTGAGTGTTTGTTTTGATTGATTTTCGGACCATTGCAACTCCAATAGTTTTGTTTAAACATATTTGAAAATTTATCGGTTTTGTCAATTTGAGCAGTGTCGACAGATTGAGCATTTCGAAAAAATTAAGAAAATTCCATAACATTCACAGTTTCTACGACAATGGGCAATTTCAAAAATTGTTTCAAACATTATTTTCAAAGCTGTCATTTGCCATTATCATTTCCAGATTTTCACGCAGAGAAAGGACACATATAATTGATGCCTGTTTTTAGACGATAATGAGATAAAATTTTGAGTAAAACATAAATCACAATCTACCTTGTGACCCTTAAAACCATTCAAAAAAAAAGTGACATGCACAATTTGAAAATAATTCCAATAAAAGAGAGATTAATCTTAATGAGCTTATGTATCCTGAATATGACGATCGTCTTTTTTTTAAATTATTCAATCAGGTACCAACTTAGACGTTCATTCTGACTATCGATGAAATTGTTAATATTTCTTCAAATCACATAAATAAATTTCACAGAAACTCACTATCTATAACGTCACGGCAATATTTGGGTAAATTTTCAGTTACTTCTAGGGATTTTTTTTTGTATTCTCAGCTGATAATAATCCAGACATCGCTGACGGTACCTTGAACCTGCCCCAAGAACATGGTTGAGCCATCCACAATCCAAGCATCCAAACTTTGTTTCCACACCCTCGGCTCTGCTGATCGTAACGAGAGAACAAAAAAAGGGTGGGCTCCGTGGGGCAAAACTCACTCCCGAAAGATTAGTCTTTGTACTGATACCTTAATTTGAATCTAAAATCTGGAAACATTCTTATCGAATCACTTATTCACGTAACTTCATCAAATCTTCATTAAATCTATAAGTTTTTTTCCAATCTTTTTAATTTTTATGTCCTGCATTACCCCATCAACGTTTCATCTTCTATTCCGTCAGCCGGAAAAGAACCGCGCTGCTCGAGAGAGAGACAACGAACGCGAGAAGATGATCCTCCTCATATATAAAGTCCTCCGGGCCGGTCGGTGATTAGGTAGTTTCATTTTCGGACACCGAACCAGTTGGAGAACAGGATTCGCCAACATTCGAGATGAGGAGCTTTCTGTGCGTTATCGCACTCGCCGGCACGTTGGCCTTGGGCGTTCAAGGTCAGGGTCAGCGGGAGGTGTTCAAGCTGTGCGTACCGCATCAGATTGCCGACGCCTGTCGGGATTTGTTGGGCGATGGGGTGACCGGCGAGGGTTCGGTTGAGGTCCAGTGTGTTTCGGCCCGGGATCGTATGGAGTGTTTGGAGAAGGTGAACCTGAGGGAGGCCGATTTTGTGGCGGTTGATCCCGAGGATATGTACGTAGCGTACCATATGGCCAACCAGGACTTTAGCGTGTTCAGTGAGTTCCGAACGTTGGAGGAACCAAAGGCCGAGTTCCGGTATGAAGGTATCGTGCTGGTGAGAAAGAGCGATAACTTTGGTGGGACTGCCGATTTGAGGGGTAAGAAGAGTTGCCACACAGGATATGGAAGGAATGTTGGGTATAAAATTCCTATCACGAAGCTGAAGAAATTGGGCTTGTTTAAGTTGGCTAATGATCCGGATATGGCGCCTCTGGAGAAGGAGCTGAAAGGGTTGTCTGAGCTATTTTCCAGCTCTTGTCTGGTAGGCAAGTACTCTCCGAATGATGAAGTTAACCGACAGTTGAAGAAGACTTATCCTAATTTGTGTGCTTTGTGTGAACGGCCTGAGGTTTGTGATTATCCGGACAAGTACTCCGGATATGATGGGGCAATCCGCTGTTTAGTTGAAAATAACGGTGATGTGGCCTTCACCAAGGTCATCTATGTGAATAAGTACTTCGGTCTCCCGGTAGGAGAATCCCCGGCTAAACCGGCCTTGAATCCTAATGCTCGCACCGAAGATTACGTCTACTTGTGTGAAGATGGAACTACTAAACCCATCACCGGACCAGCTTGTTCTTGGGCCCAACGACCCTGGCAAGGCTACATGGGCAACGGAGACATCAACGGACGCTTCCAGCGGCTTCAAAAACGACTCCAGCAGTTCTACACTGAAGCCAAAAAGTCTGGAAACAGTGACAAAGCTAAGAAGATGTGGGTCGATGCCAAGAACATCCTATTTGATCGTGGAACTCCAGTTCTGCCCGGAGAGCATCTGAACAAGGCCCAGAACAAGGACGTGATCGAGCGTGATGGGCCGTTCGAGTACAAGGTCAAGCTGTGCGTCAACAACGAGCTGGAGCTGCAGAAGTGTGAAGTTCTGCGTAAGGCTGCCTTCTCCCGAGATATCCGTCCGGAGATTCAGTGTGTCCTGAAGGCCAACGAAGGTTGTGTGGGCGCCGTCGAACGAGGTGACGCGGACGTTGTCGTGCTCAAAGGTGAACAGCAACACGGTGCCAGCGCAGGCGCCTTGAAACCCATCCTGTTTGAAAAGTACGACGAATCCGATGTCATGGTGGCCGTTGCCGATAAGGGTATCTCCAGAGATGAACTCCTGAAAGCACCAATGTAAGTATTAAAAAAATTTAAAAACTCTCAAGAGATCTCACCTAAAATTTTTCCACCAACAGTCAATTCGACGCCTCGGATCCTCGAGCCATCTCAGCGGCTCTGTTCTTCAACGACAAACGTCAGCGCAAGACTTGCCCGAACCAGCTAGCTTCCTCCCCTGAAGCCCCAATCCAGATCATCTCAGCCCAAGATCTCGCGCGACTAGGTTCCAACAAGGTGCTCATCTGTCCGAGTCTTAACTTCGAGCCGATCGCAAACTACGCTTCCTGCAACGTAGATTACACCTTCCCAACGGGGGTATTCGTCAGGAAGACCATTGCCGGACAGCTCGAAGACAATATATCCCATGCCTTCGTGGCGCTGTCGGATAAGTTTGGTCATGGCGCTGCTACTGAGATTGTATTCGAGATGTTTGGCGAGTTCAAGCCTGGCTCGAAGAATGTGCTGTTCCACGATCGGGCTGCAAAGTTTGGGCAGGCTGATAATAAGGTTACCAATGTTGACGCTGCCTATTATAAACAGTTGATGTGTTTGTAAAACATGAGTTTGACGATATGTGGTGAATAAAAAACGCTGACGCTCCTGAATTGTTTTTTGTTACCAAATCATTCAGTGAAGGTCGATGTAGAGAGTAGGAACTTACGGAAATAACTCTTCAAAAGCCTCAGAGTCGACTTTTCGTCAATTCGTCAATTTCGAACTTCGGTCGCCCACTTTTATTCCAAACTTGTCGACTTTTCCAACTATCCTCAATGACAGTAAAAAAAACTCTCCTACCATGAACCTTTCTTCTTGGCTTGTCTCCTCGGAATTGTCAATGGAAACACCTTTGCGGCTTAAGTGGGTTTGTAATGACGGACTTCGGTTTGGCGGGCTGAAGCTTACCAAGCGGCTAGGGTTCCTCGGAGGCACTTCTGGTAGTCATTCGTAGGAGGTTGCTGGAATTCGCATTGCAAGATAGAGGGAAGTAAAATGGTGTCAGATTTCAGCGGAGTTGTTACGATACTTGGTCGGTTTCGCACGCACATTCAAATTTTCAGTTCACGATGCGACTTAAAATCAGATTCACTACGCGTTTTATTTGTCTTTACACAGCTTAAGGGATGGTTTTTCTGGCTTACAAACAGTGATCAGCACCCAACCTTGTTGCCTCAGAGTCGTACCACGAAATGACTATTTTGGTTTTTTTTTGGTCAATGCCCCTCATACTCGACCGATGATCGCCTCTCCCTACATCGCTGACAATTCCTGTTGCCTCCTGCTCTGCTAGCACGTCCATTCTGCCATCTGTTGAATGCTAGCTCCTGCCTGTCATGTTTATGTTGTTGGGCTGCGTTCGGGATGTTTGAGATTTAAAGGCTGGTCACATGATTACAAGGGGGCTAAATGCACATATGGAAAATACGCAACCGCTGAAACAAACGTCAACAATGTATTCGGCCGAGCATTCAACCTAGAATTTGAATTTTCTGTGACGACTGGGTGCATCTTGTCGGTCGTAGCATGGTTTGACTTCCGGTTCTGGTTAGGCCTCTAGGGAAACGGACCAGCCTTTTAAGCCAGTATTGATACATTAGCTTCAAAACGAGATCTTTTCGAGTTGTAGTTTACAGAAGAACATTCAATAGTAGCGATACGTGTTACTGACTTGATTTCATTCTTTAACGGAATCGTCGCCATCATGTAGTCCTCTTGCGGTCTTACATGTTTGCCGATAAGCCTCGAAAATATATCAACATTATCAAATTTTGCCATCGGGACGATGGAGTCGATGGGAAAATCATTGTGGAGTAGCGTTAGGTCCCATATATATAATATAATCTCGAGTCTCGAGCCCCTCGCAATCAGATTGGCTGATCATACAGGTTCTGTGAATCCTTACATTTTTGTTTGAGCCTATCACTTCGTACTTTTCTAATAAGAAAATAATCACCTTTATCTGATGAGAACGTTTCGTGAATTTCCAAGTGATTAATACTTTAATCCGACTCGTTGTGATGAACGTTCTCAGACCGATGTTTACGGAAAATTCCTCTTAGTACAACATTTATCCTTTGTTTAATTCCAATATTATGAGGGATGTCTTGTAAACTTTTTTTCTATTCCAGTTTTTCCATGTGGTTTTCATAGGAAATCATGAGGGGGATTTCTGTATCTGTTGAATCTGGATCACAGGGATTCATAGGATTCTACCAATTACTGTTTTAGAACGAAAGTTCCTATTCTCACACCTGAATAATCTTGTTCAAGGACATTTGCTGTCTTGCTTTCATGGAATGGGTAGTTAAGGTTATTTTGGAACTCGTTTCCTTTTATAGTCAACTTCCGACATTTCCAAGTCCTTTCATTTTAGCCTATTGAAATGCCTGTTTTCTGCTTTTTGCGTTTTTTCAACTTCTTCGCTAAAAAAAATTTGACATAGATTCAGTAAACAATTTAACTACACTGAAAACCCAATCAAAAGTATTATTAAATATTAGTTATTCAATTACCTTCAATGTTTCACAATGTATAACTTCAATTTTTCTCTGAATCAATCTTGATCGGTAAGGTGATATCCACTGCCGGCTGAAATCAGCAACACTTCCAGAGTTTTAAATTTTTCATCATGCTCGATAATGGCATTGTGTATTTATTTGTTGTTTTTTTCTTCGTTTGTTTACTCAAACTTTTTTTCTTAATCTTTTTCTTTTCTTCTTTGCAAGGTTCCTATAGCCTATTCTCTTAATTTGCTCAATATATCATCAGTACGTTACGTTAGGATTACACAACTTTAGTCGCTCTAATGCATTTTAATTGTAATAATTTTTCTTACCCCTTTCGGTATTTTTCTTTTTGTCTTGTTTTTAACATTTAGTGGTTTCATCATCTCTGTCGTGAAGCATATGTTTTTTAAATGTATTTTTGTAGGTTTGTTTGGGTTTTGTGGCATCCGCGGGGTACACACTCGCTAAAACAAGAAAGCGCAACGCTCTTCTTACTCTCATCACTGGGGGAGTTTGTTTATTTTCCTTGTTAATAATTAATTTGGGTTTTGAACTAAACGTTTTTCTTTTTTATTACTCAAACATGAATATTTAATTCGTAGGACTAAATTCTTCAACAAGCGGGCTATCATGTTATCATTACCGGGTTATATTTAATTGTTTCCCTTAAAGGAAACTGTTTACGGTCTATAGAAATCCACTTTTATAATAATATACTCTCACTGTCGCCGTGTGTCTACAAAACGATAAAACATTATTAGTCATTACTCAACTAAGCTTAGAGTCCAAAATCTATCTGCGCTTTGAGTTTTGCTTTGCTCACTCGGTGAACGAAATGTAAGGAAAAAGAAACAATCGAACATGAGGCCTTCGCTAGGTGACTCTTTTGTTTTCAAACATTTGTGAATCGGAAGTTAATTTTTGAAATAAGGACAATGATAAACTCTAACAGCCGATGGAAGAAAGTTAAAAGTTGATGTCGGCAGAAATTCCTCCTTCTTTTCAACGATAAATTCAAGCACAGCATCCGCGATAAGGATTTTAAATCTTTTCACTTCAAAACGAACAATGGGATTCAGGTATCAAGTATTAATGTGTTACATTTTTTTTTAAATTTTGTCAACTTTCCCTAGACGCACTTCCAAATTTTTGTTAGTTAGTTATTAAGTATTTCTAACAGGATTATATCGAAACGCAATCGAATTATAGTCGAATAGAAAAAAATATAGTATCATTTTATTTCAATCGCCAAAGCTGCGATTTAAAAGCAAAAAAAAATGAATAGAACAAAAAATATTACATCATTATCATTTTAGGGTCAATTTTCAAAATACAATCTGGGGGGGTTTTAAGCTACCAACTACTTTCTACTACAAACCGATTATGGAACAATGAAACGAAAGTTAGTGGTCGCGTGTAGCGTAGTTTCAAATTCAGGTTTGTTTGCTAACGTCCCTATTTTTTTTATGACGGTGGCCTTATTTTTTTTTTTTGTTAAACTGAACCAAAACTGATTCTACTTTTTCCTGGTATGAAAATGCAGTTACTTTTCTTGTTTTTCTACGATCGGAATTATGAAAATGTTATGTTTAGTATGCGTATATAGTTGATTAGGATTTTTTTATGTTTTGTGTTTTCCTCTTATGTAGTATTTTATAAGGTGACCCTTTTCAAAATTGTTCTTGACAAAAACGTACCTTTCTAAAAAATTTCAATGCTTCCGTAAGGTGATAATGTTTGCTTTTGACAAAAAAAAACTTTCATCACGCTCTTTTATCGGTAGCTGTTTGTTCGAAACTAAAATCCTTTCCATGCTGGCATCTATCTCAGTAAAAAAAAATAAACGAACAAAAATTCTTCGGAATTGATTCGAAACATCAAAACGAATTTCCCGGCTTTCTTCACGTTGGCTGGGTAGTTCAAAGATTGGCCTCAAATACGGTTGCGTTCCAAGTCTGCTGGTGGAAACTTAACAAAATGCTGCTGCTGCTACTACTGCTGTTGCTTTTTTTGCTCCCGTTAATTTCCAGGAGGTAATTTGGGTCAGCCAAAACCCTCAATATGTGTTACGGTTGATCTTGGGTGGTGTGACCCTTTTCTGGCCTCGTAATCTGTTGACTTGGTCTCTTAAAAATCACGTGCATTCATGTTGACCGGCTTGAGACGGCCGCCATCACCTTCTGATACGAAACGTTTGCGGCCCCTGGAAGTGGAAAAATGAGAAAATAGATTAGTACAAGTTTGACACATTGCCTATGACATCAACAGATGAGAAGGATTGTATTAGATCATCAGACAAAGTCTACATCTAGAGCAAACAACTGAAATGTAGTGTATTGAAGTCCATTGAGGAATGTTTGAAAACCAATTATGTTACTCAGACATTTGAACGTTGTGCATTTTTATCACTCAATGTGCTGGTAACTGATGCTTTTAAAAAACAAGCAAGTTCATTAGAGTATCTGGAAGCGTCTAAGTGATCATTTTTCGGTCAATCATCTTTACAGAATCTTTACGATACTTGTGATGGAAAGCATTATTTCGATTAAATGTAAGTTTTTTCTTTGTTCTTGAAAAGGCAGAAAGAAGCATAAACAAATCCGTAAGAATGCGCATTTCTATTCATTCATCGTAGATGTCCAAACGTGCCGGAGGAGTGTTGTGCTCATTACTATTACACTCATGCCCACTGTTTATCGGGAGGCCAATGCAAATTCAACTAATGCTGCGCCCTGGCGTTGCACTCTCGAACGATTATTGTTGCCCAAACCGGCATCAATTTGTACTTCGTTATGGTTCTCTCGGCGGTCAAACGGACAAATGATGGAGGGGTGTGTCACACACAGAGGCAGGCCTCCCTTCTGTCCTGGGGCGCGCTCCAAAAGCGACCAGACAACCGGCGAATACGACGTTGCCACGTTTTCTTCAGCTTGGCGATGTGTCGCATCGCGGTGACGTGAGGATCATCGTCGATCACGCTCGACTCGGTCGGTGGTTGGTGGAGAACGGTGGTCCCCCATTTCTTTTCCATTTCTCCGACCCAGAGGAACGTAGGATAAATGATTGGGGAAAGGGGGAACGAACCGGTCGCGTTTCGATACTACAATCGTCTCGCAACTTATCGATCCCCTTTCATGCCTCCGCGTTTGCTCAAAAAAAGGTGTAACTAGTTTTGTCTCTTCGGAGTACAGTGAGGAACAAAATGCTGGAATATCTGGAGTTTACCAAAATCTTTTAAAAATAGAATTAAAAGTTTAAGTTAATTCATTCTTTTATTATACTTGTTACTGATTATGGTATAACTATGCCTGGCTCAGATCTTAAACGCTGGATGTTGATCCTTAACCCAGATTATAAATAAAGGGTGTCCACGATGAAATTGCCACACTATGAAATTGCTCTAACTTTTTAACCGTTGGGTAAAATTTAATGAAAATTTGGGTGGATTTAGTAGTGCATTGTTTACATCCTGCAAGTTTTAAAGTCCTGTTATCAAAACTCGTGGAAATGGAGTCGAAAGAACAATTCCCTAATCGCGACGAGAAGTAGAACAAGTCCGCCAAAACCCATTCCACAAAAAGTTGTACCTCAACATGCTGACGAAAGTTGAATGCTGCATCATGGACGAAGAAACATATGAGAAGGCCGATTTAAAACGGATCCCCTGCAACCTGTTTTTCACGGCCAAGGATAAGTTCAGCGTTCCGGAGCATGTCCGCACTAAGAAGATGTCCAAATTTGCGAATCAATTCCTGGTTTGGCAAGCCGTTTGCACGTGCGAGAAGCGGAGTGCACTTTTCGTGATCCTGCGCTGAACGGACAGGTGTACAAGAAAGAGTGCCTCCAGAAGCGGCTGCTTACTCTCCTGAAGGCCCAAAACGTCCCAACAATCTTCTGGCCGGATTTGGCCTCATGCCACTACTCCTATGACGTGCTGAAGTGGCATGCAGACAATAAGGTCAATTTCGTGCCGAAAACACTCAATCCTCCGAATACTCCGGAGCTCCGCCCATGACATTTGACATTTGATGACATTTTTGTTAGATTTTTGTGAGCAGCTGTTGCAAACAAATTATCCCCAACTGTTGGTCGATCGAATGCTAATTAGCTTTTTGCACTAACGCGCAACTCCCACCCGCATAGAGGCATACTTAACACATCATCAAAACTACTGTATACTACTGTGTCTTACTTGAATCCGAACTCACTCACCGATTTTTCTCTTTCATATGGGACGGTGTGATAAATTTGTCTGACTGATTTAAATATCCCACCAAACCCTACCTATAGGCTAGGACCGTCCAAAACCGGCTAGAAATTGTCGCATGTCTGATCGATTTTTTTTCTTTTCTGGAGGAAATTAACCGGTTTGATAGAGTCTTGTTTTCGGCACAGTCATTTTTTCTCACTCTTAAGGCAAAGAGATGGTAAAAAAAATTGTGATCACATACCTATGCCCTGGGGTGATTTTTGATATTTGCTGCCCATATGAAAGTTATTGTTATTTGTTATGTAGACGATGACTTTAGCGATTCGCTCGTTTTGTTGTTTATTTCGTGTGAATGTTGTTGTTTTGGCCGCCGGTCAGGTTATAAAATGGATAACCTATTACGTGAGATGAATGCCGTTTCCTGTGATAGTTGTTTATCGGGGTTTCTAGCGCTCTATTTTAAGATATAAACTTGGGTAACATTTATCCTAAAAAATATATAATACAGGCTTCCAAATTGTTTGTTTGTGCGTGGGAAAATGTTTGATTCAAATCTCTGGATATTTTTGAGTCATTTATTGCAAAAATCATATTTTTTGTTTTTGAAACATTGCCGCTTTTCCTTCAGATTTAAAATTCTGATGATTTTTTAAGTTTATTCATTGACAAACATCTTGCTGCACCTCATAAAGAATGTTTGACAGAAATTTGGAAAATTGTATTGAAAAAAAAACAATTTATTCAAAAACTATTTGGTAGCTTTTAAGGGTAATAACTTTTATAAGAATCAAAATGACGGCTTCGAACCTGTTCAGTAGTGTTATTGGAATCAAAATTATATTATTTCGCTGTATCAGTACACTCAGGCAAATTCTCATTATAATTTTCATAAGATGCGTCTTATGAACAGCTGTTTAGAGTGCAAAATTGGGTTTCATAAGAGTCTTATGAAATTCTTTCAATTTTCATAAGAAGTTCTTATGAAAAAACACAAGAAGCGGCATTGTGAAAAATAATGAACACATTCATTCCATTAGTCTGTTTTTTCATCGTCATACAAAGGACTAGTTGTGGAGTTATTAGTTTTTGTAATAGTTAAATGTGATTTCGATCTTCTAAATGGTAAGTATGAGTAGAATTTCATTTTTTGTGATTGTTGAAAATATTTATTTACTCAAGCACTTTTTTGTTTACTTTTCAGCATGCTGACCACTGGCTAAAATAATATGATGAAAGGACCGGTTGCTACGGAATAACTTTAGTGGTACCGAGTGTTGATGTGCTGCTGATAGTGATCACGATATAATTTGAAATAAGTCGGCCGAATAATAAAATAAAAGTTTTAAACATCAAATTTCTTGAATTAATTTCATTAAACGTAACATTTCCTGTTTCCATAAGACACCCTTATGAAAAGCGAAAATTTCTTATTGGAGTAGGTGTTCATTTCAGAATTAATTCGCGTCATAAGACAATCTTATGAGTTTCAATGATTTTTCTTATGGCGCCACTTCATAAAGGAATCTTATGGCATATGTAAGAGTATTTTTCTGAGTGTAGTTGATATACTTAATTTAAGAAAAAAGTCATGCATTACAGGGTTAAGTAATTGATACATATTGCTTGCTGTCAATTCTAGACCCTCGTCTCAAGTTATCGAAGACAGATTTGGAACTTCTTAGATCTCGACGACCGGAAACTTTACTTATGCGATGTACGTGCCTTCTGATCGTTCTGATGACCAGTTAGGTAGTAGCTGAGTCTTTCTCGCGCTGCCTCTCCAAAGTTAGCTCAATCTGCTCTCCCGAAGATGACATACTCGTCATGGGTGATTTCAACATGCCTCGCTTGAAATGGTGTCCCACCAAAGGTGGCTTTTTGTACCCAGATCCTACGCGCCCTTGTTTCTCGGCTCCCTGTACGACTCTCCCTCTACGATTACCCCCTGCGACTCAACGCCAGATCAAGGGCTTCAAAAACGAAAACGACCGTATGCTAGACCTCTGCTTCATTAACGAAGGCTTCCGGAATCCTACGATGGAAGTATGTACGTTAAAAATCAGCGGAAAAATCTGGGCTTCCGTCTATAAATTTTCTGAGATGACCACACTGATCCCGAAACCTGCAATCTATTTGCCGAGAACTTTTCTAGCATTTTCACGACTGGATCCATCTCCTCAGAGCAATCGGAGATAGCTGTGAGAAATGTCTCATCATAAGATTCGTCCTTCCCCAGCATTCCATTCGGAGATGCAGCAATTCTGGAAGCTTAAAAATCCTTCATCTACGGGTCCGGACCAGCTATGCAACATTTGCTGACTCTATAAGGCATATTTTTCGAGAGCTTCGCTGGATATCGCAATCTTTCTCTCAAAAAAGTCTTTGTCTGGAAAAAAGAATACATGTACCCTGTTCACAAAAAAGGGATAAGAGAGATGTAAACAACTATCGTGGAATTTCCGCTCTGCGTTCGACTGCTAAATTGTTTGAATTGGTTGTCCTGGATCCCATGGAAGCAGTACTTTTCCATCGATCAGCACAGATTTTTGCCAAAACGATCCACGACCAAAAATTTACTGACTTTCACATCATTTGTGCTGCCTTGAAGACTCAAACTGATGACATATATATTGATCTGTCAGCTACTTTCAATAAAGTAAACCTCGAAATTGCAATCGCTAAACTCAAACGCTTAGGCTTCTGTGGATCTCTGCTGAACTGGTTTTGAAGCTAATTAATGGGAAGAAAGTTATCAGTTAAAAAATTCAAATCTTTGCTTGTTCAGGTGTACCTCAAGGAGGTCATTTGGGACCGATAATTTTTGTTTTTCATTTCGACGAGTTACTCACTATACTTTGACGGCCCAAAACTTGCGTACGCTGACGATCCCTAACTTTTCTACACTATCAACGGCCAAAACAACACTGATTTCTTGTAAAGGCAGGTTGCATAATAACGGCTTCAAACCTGTTCAGTTTTGTAATTAAAATTAAAATTATTTATTTTGCTAAATCAATAGTTGCTATACTCATTCCTTCCGCCCGTGTGAAGGATTTCGGGGAAATGGAAAAAATATGGCATGGGAGGGAATTTGGATGCAAGAAAAGGTTATATGCACCCAAAATAATTTGCACGTCGTGGCTACGTGAAAAACTACATAATTTTTATCCAATTGATTTTCACGTAGCTTCTACGAATAAGATATGTGAACACACCCTAATAGGAATTTGTGCCTCATGAAGTTCACTTACACTTTACGTGAATTTTTAATGAACTCAACGTAATGCGGTATTGAATATTATTATTTTTTTCTGATCGAATCTAAACGAAATAGGAATAAATTTGAATTGGTAATTACATCAAAATAACTAGCTGTTTGGTTCGATTTCATTTTTTCTTTTTATTCTTGTTATTATAGATAATGCTGCTATAATTAAAAACAAAACCTTCCGAATTTTACCTAAGCCGGATCTTTTGATTGATTAAGCCAACTGCTTCCATGTATTCCCGGCGAGCTCTGGGAAGGAAATAAATTGGTCGGCCATAATTTTTGGTTGCTTGTAATCCGGAATTCCTTCGCTTTTCTATTGTCTGGTTTTCCTCATCCTTGTCTGTTTTCTTTTGTTTTTGTTTACCTGGAGAATAAACCGTAATTAATGAAAAAATCATCAAATTAATTATCACTTTTTATTTTTAATTTCACGGGAAACGGGAACATCTAAAAAAAACTATACTAACCTTCACTGATCCCACTGAGATCCATTCCGGAAACCGAATAGCGATTTTTCTTCTAAATTGGATGGGCCAAGCAGGCGCTTTATCCTCCAGAAGCGGTAGTTTCTGGAATTCAAATTTTAATTGCAATTACAAAAAATTAAAGGAACTTTGGTATCACTTACTTACGTGGTTTTCGAGTTTTCCCCTTTCTGGCCGCTTCATGCGTCGAGAGGTGACTCTGTTGCTAATCAGTTCTTCCTGTTGTGGCATTTTAATTTGTTTCTGTTTTTTCCACGCGAAAACTATTGCGCGAAATTTGGTTACTGCACTGCTGTTTGAGGACTGTTGATTTTCTTATAAGAATTTCAGTCTTCATACCAAAACACGCTCAAGAAAAATTGATTTCAAAACATTTTAACCGTTCTCTTAGATTTTACGTGAAATTCCCGAATAAGTTAGGTGGAATCGAAGATGTTACTACACTCGCACGTAAAATCGATCGGATGCTAAGAAAGCATAGTTTACGTGAAAAATCCCGTAGAAACAATTTCTAAATTATTTTGGGTGTGCTTATTTGAGACTCCTTTCTTCTTCAATTGGGAATAAAGTTATGGAAGAGGATACAATTGTTTCGCATAAACCAAAAATTTATCTCTAACATATGGAACATATGGGAAATCATTAGGGTACAGGAAATGGTTCTATGATTATCTGAAACACCACTCTTTTTCCAGGGAGTACACCAGAAGTAGGGAGGGGCCTCAATACAATATTGTTGGTATAACTGGAGTAGTAATTAAGTAATCAGAATCAAATTTGACATGGGAAGGTATTTAAATACGCGATATGTTTCTATGAATGTTACAGACCCTTCTGCCTTGCAGTGTGGAGAAAGGAGGGATATTTAATTTTTAGTGTACAACTTTTTCACAGGACATTTGCTGTACACCCTTATTCCCTTTTACGGCGTATCTGGCTTTCGTCCGAACGGATACTTTCGAACGAATTCGAAAAAGGTATTCTTGTTTTCGTACGAACGCCATACGTTCAATTTTGGTGTTGCCTGATGATCTTCGAAATTGTTGAGCAGCAACCTGGTTGAAAATGACAGTTCCATATGTAAATATTGGAATTAAAAAATGTTTTTTTTTGTGTGTTTTGAGAAAATTTATCGTCCAGAGCCAGGGAATTTTTAAGGGACTCAACCCAAGAGGCAAAATGTGGAACTAGGTCGTGCTCATCCGGTGAATTTGGAAATAAAAAAGAACATCCGCAGTAGCCGGGGCCGATTCCGACATCGTCAGCAGTAGAAACGAACGCCAGCCGATATTAAAGCTGTTAAGTTGCGCCCTAGAAGATCTAATGGGTACATGTGTTTGCGATTTCTAAAAAGTGTCCTCAATGCCAGACGACTGTGGGGATGGTGCTGCTGGTATTGCTCCCTCACCCGGAGTGAAAAACTGGAAGCCGACGACAAGTCTCAATCAAAAATAAATTTCCAAAATGTTTAATAAAAATTTATTTTATTTCAAATCTAATTTAATGTTCCTAAACAATATGCTTATTTGGACCACAATTTTCCTAAAATTCACAAACACTCTTAGTTCGCAGGCTTAAACTTACGTTACGTTTGTTAGCCGGTCGCAAAAATTGCATCAGTCGTATGAAATTTATTCACCGGAAATGTTTGTAGTTCTGTATTCAATCAGCCTGGATTCAAATTTGTTGTATATTCAGATTTGTTGTCTCATTTGTCTCCCAATTTACCGTTTTTCTTCAATTTGTTGATTTTTTGGCCCTATAACCGCATGCCATTCGCAGCTTCAGGCTTGCGTTTGACGACCGATAGTAAAAATACGTTGGATCGAAAGCCGGATTGCTACGTTTTATTCGAACGAACGATGTCCGAAAGATCGAACTGTTCTCATTCGTTCGAACGAAAACAAGAATACGAAACTGCAAAACTTTCGAACGAATCACGGTGTACAATATAATAAGGTGATATCTTCCCGATTATGTCGTCATTACTATCCATCTAGTGATCTACGCGCGCAAACCTTTTTGCCTGGCACGCTATAGGCAGATAGTAATGACGTCACCAGTTTGCATTCAAACGAGTTGTTTACTCGTTTTAGTAGCCTACCTTATATACTTCTACCGTGCGAACGAATGTCATTCGATCGAAAACGAGAATAAGGGTGGTAATAATAAATGAATCTTCGTTAAATTTCAAGGAAAACAATTTAAAATTACAGGTTTTGTTAATTACAGGTGATTTATTTTAAAGGTTGCAGTTTTCAGTGACACGTAATAGTCAAAAAAATTTCTGTGTAGGTTTTTGCTTATGGGATCAATGAAAGTCCCGGCTTACCAACAGACCAATCAGGACGTCCTCCAGGATACGCAAAATTTGTCGGTTGGCAGGAGGACAATGTTGGCTGCCACTCACCAACTTGAGCAAAAAAAGCGACGGTGAATAAACTAATTTCACGCATTAATTTCTTTACAAAAAAAATGGAATCATTTTTGAAACTGTAGCGAAATTTGAAAAAAATTGAGTTGTTTTGGCTCAGATTGTTCAAACGCTCCTTAAAAATGCCAGATTGAAAACAATTCAGAATTCGCTAAATCCCCTACTATTCTTTTCTGAGTTGTGCCATTCTAATCAAAATTGGAGTTTTCCCAGTTTTGGCGCATTTTGAATTATTTTCCATCAAATCTGAGTCAAGGAGAATTAGAGTGCACGATTCCCCATAAGCTATGATTTGCAAATTGGTTGCATTTGTGTGACTAATTGATGTTTCATCAAAATTCCTTTCCCACGTGAAAGAAGAAGACTAATCTAAGATCATAAGCGTGTGAGCATATTTTTGTTATGAACTTTAGGTTCCCCATAGATGCAATTAGCGAGTGCCTGTTCTATTATGTAAGTAATTTTTTTTTTAATGTTTTTTAAGCTTTATAAATTAAAGAAGTGATGCGTATTTAAGTCAACAACATATAGAAAAATATGCTTATGCAAAGCGACGACGATGACAGTTGAGTTCGGATTTTTATCTCAACACACATCTGAGATATTCAACGTGACCCACGTTACTCCACTCTCCCCTACATTTTGGCATAATTCAAGAATCAATGTGAAGCTTATAAAAACAGAGCAAAAATTGCAGATCTTTGAAAACTAATTTAGAGATCAATGTTTCAGAAAATTAGATTAAACATCTTTGTATTGCTCCAGTTGAAGCTCTCATAAAAACCAAATTTAAAAAATTCACAACATTTTCATTAATTTTTGGAAGATGTAGCAAAGCACACCGGGTCAGCTAGTGATCAAATAAATTCGAACGTAACGGTCGTCTGTAAAATTATTACATTAACTAATTTTTCTGTAAGAAATTGAGAGTCTTGAGTTGTATATTTTGTAATCTCTGGGTGTAAAGAATGATGAGAATAAATTTATGACCTTCGAAGTTCAGAAAGTGAAATTTTGTTAAACTTAGATCAATATTTTCTGGTTTATGAGTGCCCAGTGCCCACCCTATCGCAGCCCATGATAATGATAACTTATCAGGTGATTTATTGCTCATTATCAAAAAGCTATCTTCAATTGCTACTTGGTAAACAAACAAAAATTATATCATACGTCTTGAATTGAAAAATTGAAAAAAAAATCGCAACGACTCAAAACAAAAACACATTTACGCAACCGTGTTGTTTTGATTTTATTTTTATCAATCGAGAGAAGAAAAAAACCATCGTAAACAACATTAATTACCGAAAGCAATAGGAATAGTTAGATCAAAACAACCCAAAAGGAAACGACACGGCAGCGCGTCAAATGCGTGCTGTGCTGTGAGTCACGTAGACCAAAAACCAATCATCAAAACAAAACTCGCAATGGAAAATCACCCCCAACCCAAACCAAAAAAATATATATAAAAGGAAAAATAAATTGTGTAGCATACGCTTTTTTCAGGGTCAATCTCCACGTGGTCCTCCCTAGCTATACTGAAAGATTGAAAGACTTTGTCTGGTGGTCCATTCAAAATTTTTCTTTGCGTATGCGTACAACGGAACGTGGCCTACGTGCCACGTTGAGCGTACGCACTTTTGTCCCTAAACTTCTAGCAAGAAAAAAAAACAAATATTCTAAACGTCCACAATCCATAACAGAACCAAGGAAAACAAATGTTACGCAAAACGAGATCGGGGTAGCGATAATGGTCGCCCGTTCCTCACCATTATCGAAATACCTGCTCTGCGAGAGCCGCCAACAGCCTGTAAAATTTATTTGTGTAGTTTTTTTTCAGTGGCCAATTATTGTTTTTGGTTGTTTTGTCATTGTTGTTGTTGTTTTGTTTTTGTCGAAAAACGCTACGACGCATTTTGCGGTCCTCTACGAGCTCCACAGGGGTCATATTTTTATTTTTGTTATTTTATTTTTATTTCCACATACTAAACACACCCCGTTTTTGGTGTTCTTCTTGTTATCGTTTGTCGACGGATTAGTGTGAGTGAGCACGCAGCAACAAAATACAATGCGGAGGCTACGCTTACGCATAGGAAAGGGGGCAGAGGCCCATTTTTGTAAACTGGTATTAGTGACATCCGCAATCGCTTCGAAACCGGCACGGCACGGTCGCCAATTGTAGATGCGATGGGGTGATGCCGAATTGCTGCACATCACATCAACACACTGAGAAATTTCTACTTCACAAATATGTGTACGCTTAAAATTATGTATAGGAATGCGTAGCACCGAACACGAATCATAATATTATTATCGTCCCTGCCTGTGTAGCCTGTTGTATACCAGGCTAGGGCTAGGAAAGGGGCTGCTGTACCCAGGACACCGTTTTCGGCACGGCACAACGGCAATGTTGTTGTCCGCCGATCGACCGACCCGGTAAATGAGATAAAAACAACAACATAGCATCGTTCGTTCGAACTTTTCCACTCCGAACACACCGTAAAATCGGCTCGTCTGCGCAAGTTTTTTACCTTTTTTTTTCAGCACTAGCCGAAGCTGCGATTCTCGCTGCTATCGCTTTTTTCGCCTAGGGGTTTGGTTTGTTTTCGATTCTAGAAATTTCTGTCCAAGTCGGAATAGAACTATTTTAAGGGTTTTAGAGCGTTAATACAAGATAAATTTAAGGGAAAAGTACGTAAAAATGAAGGCATATTCGATGTAGGTTATGAAACTCTTGTAAAAATTGACACTAAAGTAGTATAACTTAATTGACAATTTTCGAAAAAAAACTATATTTTCAAGACATCTTAAGGGAAATCTGTGAAGTTTTCATCTACACCAATTGTGGATGATTGAATAAGATCATTAAATTGAGATTAAATTGACAATTATGTCGATTGACGAGAAATGTTAGATGTTGAGCAACGATTCAATTTTTAAACAGCTAAATTTGTCTAAATTTATTTGAATTTGTTTACAAACTTGAAATCCAGCTTCAGTCAACAGAAACCAGCTGAAAAAATTTATAGCACCACCACCTTTCGGATGGGACGGGACAAAGTTAAATATAAAAATATGGATCAATTGAAGAGTGTTTAATACGTATGGTACACTTTCGCTATCAGCACCAATTGACTGGTGCTACTGCTGATAACAATGTGCAAAGCATCTTATCAATAGTGTCTAAATATATAATTCAATGTACTGAACATGTGCTAGACGTTGTTCTATAAACATCTTGAATGGTGGTTGATTAACCATTAGAAACCAATTAAAACTGGACCACTGTAAGTGGAAGAACACATTAGACTACACAAAAATCTTTACCAATCTCTTAGGACAAATAAATAAACGATTGTTTAATTCAACGTAGTACACTGATTACATAACACTTTGAGTACCTTCTTTCAAGAATTACAAACGATGCGGATCAAAATCGGTCAGGCAAACATATTTATGGCTGAATTGGCTTATTTTCAGCGTTGCTTGAATATACTTCTTCAAGAAACTGTAATGAACTCAAATACAAGGTTTTAGAATTTAGAATGTAAGGCGTTGGCAGTACATGAATTAACAAAAACGCATAAATGTTATTCGGTTTTCTGCGAAGTAAATCGTTCAGGTTTTTACGAATTGTGTTGATTGTTTTCTTGGAAAATGAACGTTTGCTTCGGTTTGTTTTGTTCCTGGTCATCCTGAAATTAAGTTGTATTTTTTAATAATCCGAAACTCTCTAACATAACGGGGGCGACGAGGATGGGATTAAGGTTTACAATAAATGGCGAACACGACATTATTGTGACACATTCAACAGGGCATAACTTTTTTTACTATTGGGTAAAATTCAACCAAATTTTGCACACTTTCTCATTGATGTGTAAACAATACATGCTGTCAAACTCGAAGTCGTGTTTTTCGATTCAACGAAAATGGAGGTGAACCAATGCGAGTCGAGAGAACAAATTCTTTCTCGACCTGTCGCATCGGCAGTTGGGAAAAATGTTGAACATTCACCATTCAACCACTGACCATACCCAAGCAACCAAAAGTCACATATTTACTTGAATGAAGGCATTGAAAGTAACATATTGGCTGACAAAGAGAATCAACTGCCCAATTCCCTATAGTGAACTTTATGTACTCATTAATGAACTTGAAAGTTGCAGAAGTGATTAATATGTACGTTGTGTGTGACTTGTTTTGCCCAATTCCCATGAGTGAACTATATGTGCTCATTAACGAACTTGAAAGCTGCAAAAGTGATCTATACGTACGTTATACGAGACTTAAGTCACATAAAGGGCACAAAAGTGCTCAATACGAGATTTGGTAAGTCACATAAAGGGCACAAAAGTGCTCAATACGGGATTTGATAAGTCACAAAAAGTGCATTGATGAGCTTTCAAAATCAAATCACCTCTTCGAGTTTTAGTTTCAGTTAGAACAACATCAAGGCGTGGTCTCGTGGTAGCGTGTTCGATTCTCACCACGAAGATCGGGGTTCGATCCCCAAGCCGGGCAAGTTTTTTTTCAATAATTAATTTTGTACTTGAGTGACCATTCTGATGCGATATATGTAGGAAATGTAGGAAAGAAGCAATTAAGTAATTTGTCGAGTTTGAAATCCGGCACGTGGCATCATGGCGGCACCGGTACAGAACACAGTAAATAATCACGAGAAGGTGATATGAACCGAAGCCAACGGTTCAGTTGAGATAGAGAGACATTTTTTTGCTCATTTTGCGATTTTTTTGAAGCTGAATTAAGAGGTCGCTGGAAGCTGAATAGAAGATCATTAAGACTTGTTTTGGAACTTGAAAGTATCAATAAGAACTTAAATTTTGAGCTGCATAGAACGCACTTCATATCAATGATGAGGCTGAGTAAGCGTTTTTGTACCTGTTTTATGGGACTTTTGGTTGCTTGGGTACTGACTGGACTCTCGATTTCGTTTGTTGGATAATTTTTCCAACAGTACGCAATGTCGATTCCAATTCGAAATGCTATCCCAGTTAGAAAGTGTCACCCAACTTTCAACAAAATATAGGCATTTTCATCGACAAAATCGGTCTAAACAGGTACATTTTTCCTACAGGGCATTTTTTTGTTACATTTTGCAGGTTCGCCACCTACCGTCGGTATTGCGAACCTGCAAAATTTGACAAAAAAAATTAGCCACAAAATGATCGAACTTTTGTTCTAAGTGTCATGTCAGTGTGATCAGTGATTCAACCGTCCACAGAGTGTTGAAGCGGTTGACGTTGGACCACGGCAAAGGAGCTGGAAGAAAACCGGGACCGGAGAACGAAAAGACCGAGGGAAAGGTGAAGCGAATGATTAAAGCAAATCTCAACGTCTCATGCCGTGATTTGGCTAAAAAAGTTCGGAATGTCGCAGAGCTACGTCCAGAATGCAAAGAAGAGAGCTGGACTACATACATACAAGGTACAGAACTTTCCAAACCGCGATGAGCGGCAACAATCGACCGCTGAAACTCGCGCACGGAAGCTGACAAAATATGGCTGATGGACAACGAAACGTATATAAAAGCCGATTTTAAGCAAATTCCGAGGTTGAGTTTTTTACCGGCAAGAGCAAGTTTGATGTGGACGACAAATGTAACAAGAAGAAAATGTCGAAGTTAGCCTCCAAATATCTCGTTTGGCAGGCCATCTGCTCTTGCGAACTGAGGGATGAGCCTTTCGTAATAAAGGGCACAGGAAATGATAAGATCTACAAATCTGAGTGCCTCGAGAAGCGCCTTTTGCCGTTCTTGCAGCAGCACAACGAAGATCCGCTATTTTGGCCAGATTTAGCATCATGCCACTATTCCAAAAGTGTCCTAGAGTAGTATGAGACCAATTCTGTCCATTTTGCTCCAAAGGACATGAACGCGTCCGGTGGAGCACTACTGGGCAATAATGAAGCGGGAACTTCGGAAGAGCAAGAAGACAGTCAAAGACGAGAACGGCATGTTAAGGAAATGGAAAAATAACTGAGAAACTGGTACCGCATGATACTGTGAAGACTTTGATGGAGGGCATCAAGCAAAAATGCGTTCAATTTTACATCCAAAGCTCCATCGATTAACTTTCCTTTTGATTTTTGAAGTAAATATATGTATAAAACTACCCTAAAATTTTTGTTTGATTCTAAACATTATAAGAAAATTGGCATGACATTTTCGGTGTCGCAATCATTTCGAGTTCGTCCTTTAGCCCTCCGTATTATCCTCAGAGCAATGGACAAGCTGAAAGACTTGCAAGAGTAGTTAAAGAGGTTTTAAAGATTTTTTTATTGGATCCGGACATAAGACCCAAAGATATATTTACAAGATAAATTGGATTATTTGCTTTTCAATTATAGGAATAGTTGTTTGTTAAAGGATGAACATTTTCCTACATCGTAGTTGAAAATAGAAAATTCCCAAAAAGTCGCTGTAAACATCCGTTATGGTCGGAATCGTAGCTTTTTCACAGTTATTGGATAGATTACTAGTAAATTGAACATTCTGCATTAAAAGTTTGAAAATATAGTGCACAGTATTTTTTTAATAGCTATCGTCCACGCTTACCCCAGTGTACCTAATAGAAATTATACAGGAATGTATGGAAAAATTTAAAAATAGGAGTTTTCTAAAAAAACTTCTTATTTAAAAATTCTGAAAGAAATATAAAGATGTTCAACAAAATATTTACAATGTAATAAGCGCTTATACGGATGGAAAAAAAACATTTTTACCTTCCTTTTTTATCAAGTAAAAAAAATTACTTTTCGAAAAATTCCTTATAGCTGACTAGACTGGCCCAACTTTGTATGGGATGATTTTTACAACATTTTTTTCAACGCGGCACCCCCTAGATTGGTGCATTTAGGTGAAAAAATGACTTTCTGAAAGTTTCAAATCATTAGGAAGAGGCACGAGCTGGCGCAAAGGACTTGAAATTTGTATGGAGATTTTCGGCAAAATGTATGAAAAATCGACATACTCTCACTCTTTGTGTTCTAAAATATGTTTCCAGTATGCTAGAAAGCTCAGAATTTCAGGAATTGTAGTTCAAACAATGAAAAACAAGTTTGTAGAAGATTGTGGCGCGATACGAGTTGACTGTGATGAGTTATCCCCCACTGAATGTGTGATTTTTTCGCATTTCATTGATATACCGTGAACGGTGTATGGGCTTAAATCGCACCAACTTAATCGCGTCGTCGCACAATGAAGCAGATTATAGTTTTTCAAACCATTCTTTCAATTTTTTGCAAAGATATTTGTTATAAAATAAGCTACAACTTTGCCGAAGGCACAAACTTTCTATCTGTAATTCTCATTGTGTGACAATGCGATCAATTTAGTACTAATAATCCACCTATATCTACACCGTTCAAGATATATCGATGAAATGCGATAATAATCACACATTCAATTGCGGATAACTCATCACAGTCAACTCGTATCGCGTCACAATCTTCTACAAACTTGTTTGTCATTGTTCGAACTACAATTTCTGAAATTCTGAGCTTTCTAGCATACTGGAAACATATTTTAGAACACAAAGAGTGAGAGTATGTCGATTTTTCATACATTTTGTCGAAAATCGCCATACAAATTTCAATTCCTTTGCGCCAGCTCGTGCTTCTTCCTAATGATCTGAAACTTTCAGAAAGTCATTTTTTCAACTAAATGCACCATCCTAGGGGGTGCCGCGTGGAATATAAAGATTTTTTATGTTATGGGCCAGTCTATAGCTGACACATTTTCATTTTTTGTAAAATCTAAAATGAATTAGCATTCTTTATAAGTTGTATCAAGTCATATTTTAGGCAAATTTTTAACATTACATATAAAAAAGCTTTCCGAAATTTGAATACTTTGCTGAAATACTGCTTGATTTCAAAGAAAAACTGTCTCGTAGTCAGAATATTAGGACTGTATATGGGTCATTCCATGTCAAGTGTGCACAGCGAAAAAAAAAATCTTATCGAAAATTCGCCAAACTTGGCCGAAAGATATTCTGAGGCCTACAAAATAAATCCTCAATTTTTGAGAATGATCCGCCCACCCCTCGTTCCAGGACCCTCCCTTCTTTTTTTCACGATTTTGAAAAATTCATCATTTTTAAAATACTATATCTCCGGACTTAAAAATCATACCAAAATGACAAAATATGCGTTGTGTTGATTTTATTAAAATCTATCAATTGATGTTATTCATTTTTTGAAATTGTGACGTTTTAAACGTCAAAACATAGCTCTAAAAATAAAACGTTATTTTTCGCAAGGAAAGTATATTTTTTTCTTGAATTTTATGATTTCATTGTTTTTTTGAGAAAATTTTACGTAAGAACCAATTAAAATCCCAATATAATATTTCTTGTTTTCGAGATATGAAAGATTTAAGTTGAATTGTCTAACCATTATTTACTCGCAGCACTCAGTGGTTTCACAAGAGTGCACCAATCGTCAAAATTTTTAGTCACATCTTCCATGCTTGAACAGATTTTTTGTTTTCATGATTTGTTTCATAACTAGAGAAAATTTTAAGTAACATTTTGAATGAACGGAAAACAATATTTTCGGTTTATGAAATATTTTTATTCGAAATATAACTATTTTGTTTCTTCTTTTTTTCGTTCCAACTCTGCAAGTTCAATAATCTTGAGATTGTCTTTTCTTTTTGCACACATTGAATATTTCAAATTCCGTGGAGCTTGAAAAAGTTTTCATTCCAATTTTTTCAGCATCTAAAGCGATTGCGGCGTGAAACGAACGAATTCCTTTTATTACCACAGATGCTTCAAACCTGCCAGTCAATGTTATTTTGATTTGAAAGCACTCAACATAAGCAACAATTTGTGATACAGGATACAATTTACCGAACTTGTTAAAATGGTTTTTGAAGACAGACTTTAAATTATGTACTTCTGATCGCAATTTGAACAAATTCCACTCCCTTGAGGTAAAAAGTCGTGTGTTCTTGAAAAATGTATCCACTGAGCATCGCTTATGAAGTTCTTTTCAAATTGAACACGTTGCTTTTGCCATGCTCAGAAAACTATTCCCGACTATTTAGAAGCTTAACAATAAAAGTCACTAAGACAACTCAATTCTAATGCAGTAACAGAAGGCAACTGGATATTTCAACCGCAATCTTCGATTTTAGAAGTTGTATTCATAACTACTAGCAAGTAGCAGCAAGCGAGCAGTTGCGGCAACAATTCGTTAACAGTGGTCAGTGAATCAGTTTAATAAATTGTTATTGTTCAGTGCCATTCGGTGTCAACAAAACAAAATCTGCTGTGCTTACTTTGCATAAATAAAGGCTATTATATTTACAATGAACAAATGCTGTGCGTCAATAGTCAATATTGTTTGACCAGTATCGCCATAATTCATGTAAGTTTAGTAGATGATCAAGTTCATCAGTGTGAATCAAGTGTGAATAAGTTTATCAGTTTTATGGAAAAATGAACCAAATCCTCACATTAATTCATCCGCAGTTTTCGCTAAGGAAACTCTTGCTTAATGATTTTATACAGTGTGATAATGAATAAAATTATTATTCAATAGCAAAACGAATTGAAACAAAAAGTGTTATTTAATTTTTTAAGCATTTTATCTTTACAAAAATTTGCTGCTCACTAGAAGGTAACATCATTTGTATGCTGATTTTAAATTTAAATCGTCCAGAAAATCGTGAATGGGATTACCAAAAGTTTAAGGGGATACTGTAAGAAAATATTTGATGAACAATAAAACTATAATTTTTCAAGAAATATTATATTGGGATGTTAATTAGTTCTTACGTTCGTTTCACGCCGCAATCGCTTTAGATGCTGAAAAAATTGGAATGAAAACTTTTTCAAGCTCCACGGAATTTGAAATATTCAATGTGTGCAAAAAGAAAAGACAATCTAAAGATTATTGAACTTGCAGAGTTGGAACGAAAAAAAGAAGAAACAAAATAGTTATATTTCGAATAAAAATATTTTATAAACCGAAAATATTGTTTTCCGTTCATTCAAAATGTTACTTAAAATTTTCTCTAGTTATGAAACAAATCATGAAAACAAAAAATCTGTTCAAGCATGGAAGATGTGACTAAAAATTTTGACGATTGGTGCACTCTTGTGAAACCACTGAGTGCTGCGAGTAAATAATGGTTAGACAATTCAACTTAAATCTTTCATATCTCGAAAACAAGAAATATTATATTGGGATTTTAATTGGTTCTTACGTAAAATTTTCTCAAAAAAACAATGAAATCATAAAATTCAAGAAAAAAATATACTTTCCTTGCGAAAAATAACGTTTTATTTTTAGAGCTATGTTTTGACGTTTAAAACGTCACGATTTCAAAAAATGAATAACATCAATTGATAGATTTTAATAAAATCAACACAACGCATATTTTGTCATTTTGGTATGATTTTTTAGTCCGGAGATATAATATTTTAAAAATGATGAATTTTTCAAAATCGTGAAAAAAAGAAGGGAGGGTCCTGGAACGAGGGGTGGGCGGATCATTCTCAAAAATTGAGGATTTATTTTGTAGGCCTCAGAATATCTTTCGGCCAAGTTTGGCGAATTTTCGATAAGATTTTTTTTTCGCTGTGCACACTTGACATGGAATGACCCATATGTAAAATTCTCTAACTTTTAGAATCACTAAAATTCCACAATTGTCCTACCTGTTTAAACTTGGGCGATAGAAAGGTTAACCTGGAAGACAGGTTCCTTTATTGAAGACAGGTGCAGGTATTCAGTCATAAGACACTAAAACTTATACCTATTGCAGATGATGTACATATCTGAAGTTTCGGTATAATAGAACGGCAAAATGACCAAAGCTCCACATTCGCACTACAACGCATAAGTGATACACAGAACCATGAACAGATAGCTGCAAGTGATTTGTTTCAAAAAGCGAAGTGAAAAATTCAAAGCTGAATCGACCAAGTCAGTGAGGAAGTAAGTGATTTACCCAGTAATGTCCTCTAACATTGATGGACAAACATTGCGGGACGGTAATTTATCCATATCATGCCTAGCTCGTTGTGTTGAGCCAAATGGTGAGTTCAAATCTCGTATAAGTGATCTTCAATATTTAAGCTTTTCAAACCCAGAACTCTCCAAACCAACTCACTAAGAGTTGGATTACTTTCAAAAGCCATGAGTCTTAAAGGAAAAACAATAATTAAAAAGTATAATTTACTAGCCAAATCCAACCATTTCGCAGTTAATTGAGTACCCATAACAGTCTAGGATTGATGTCAACTAACACCGTTATTTGGGCTTTGCACTCCAAGCCGATGTTAGACGACCGTACGCCTAGTTTCTAGATGCTTCGTTAAGCCTACAACGCAACCGCAAACGACGACGCCTACACAAATGTTCCCTTTTCAAGTCGATTGATTTGTTTTTTCTCCTCGAATCTCAAATAACCGGCTTACTATAGAATAGTAAAATCAGGCTCAATGAGTATTACAATAAAACAAACCAAGAATAGATTTACTATTAGCCGCGTTAAATAAGCTAGTTAATCGCCCCAGCTAACAAAACACACCATCTGTGTATCTGTATATACGACTACGGGAGAAGAATAAACAACCATCACCGCCGCGTTATTGTATAATTGATGTGGCAGTCAGACCAGCCTCCACCCCCTCGTTGTTCTTTTGTTTTGCTCGTTCACTCGAACGAAAGCATGGTTGTTTTTTCAACTTCACATTCGTTGTACCTACCTACCACGTTTAGAATCTTGTCGTCACAGTTCCACAGATGAACTCAGTAGGGATCTATTTTTGAACATCTCAGCAGAGTTTGAACTCAACTTACTAGGTAGGTACTAGAAGCAGCCGGTCGATTTATGCTCAACTTGGTGGTATGCACTCTGAGCCGGTGAAACACCGGCCGGCCGTGAGATTCTATCGCAGGCAAACCGGTTCAAATAGGTGAGCCACATTCATATAAACAAGTGACTGGCGAACGGCGCCACATTTGGTATGAAATCTCATTTCTAGAACGGTTTAGTTGCACACAAAAATTTTTATTGATTGGCGGCGCAAATGGTTTGGCGAGAAGCTCGGAGACCAAACAAACAGGTGCCCCCAACCCGTTACAGAATCTTTCGGATTGCATCACATCCTTCTTGACACTCGCTTAAAGTATTCGAACGGCTTATGTTGGTTTTTCTTCTCTCTGTAGTCTAACATAGTTCTCTGCCGAGTCGCAAAACGAACTGGTTCTACCACATCGAATCCATTCACCGCGTCGAGCCCAGAAAAATGTCGACGATGACTATGGTTCTTGTCTACGTACCTCTCGGGAAACTTCTTAAGGCATCATAGGAAACGGATTGGGGCTTGTTTAAATAAGCTACCACCCACTGTTATTTGATCTGGATTCCCTTATTTGCGCACAACACACCAAAGCATGTTGAGTGGCGTTCAATGGATTTCTTAGTTGAAATAAGCTTCCTATCATGTCATCTATAAACGGTTAAGTTCGAATCACTAACCATACTTTCACAGGCAGAACTTAAGTATGAGCCCCAAATATCTACACGTTTGTCAAAGATCTAATACAATCCTTTTCTTTGCAGTACTCTGCTGTAATAACAATTTTCATGAGGTACTTACCTCGACGGGAGATCCTTGATCACAGCATCCGACAGGAAGCCTGCCCTCTGGCAGCGCTGCACGAACCTATCCAGGATGGAGTAGGCCAGCGGAATGTCCAGCACGATGTCGGTCATGTCATCGTACACCCGCCGGAAGCCGGACTCCATCTGCTCCGGCGTCACGATGCAGGTATCGTCGAGTGATTTGAACAGTGCACAAATCGCCTCCTCGGTCGATTCGTTCAGTGCTTCGAGCGTCATTACGATAGCCTTTCAGAAGAAATAATTTTCAATAATGTAAGTTTGACGCTAGATTTTTCCACATAACACGGTAGTCTTACCTCGTAGATCAGCTCATGGTTGAAGTGCGGCACCTCGAGTTCCTTGATCGAGCGCTGCGCCTCCAGGAGATCACGGGACAGCAGGTACTCCTGCAGCAGAATTGTCATCTGCCGGGTGATGGTTTGGACGGGTCGGAGAGCACCGCCTACACCCCACACGTCGTCCAGATGGCCCCAGCCCTGGTGCATCGACAGTAGCGTCGTGGCCCGGGTCAGGGCGTCTCGCGCCTGCTGACTTACCGTCACGGTGGGGGGACTAGCAGGGCGTGGCTCCGGGGCGCCGTCCCCGGTCGATAGCTTCCGATCGACATTGTAAGCGTACTTTGGCGGTATGCAGTCATCGGCTACGGCGCGCGCGATGAAGTTTCCCAGGATGTGTGGCGCCTCCGGTGTGTCCAGCGTCAGATCTGGCAGGTTGTCCAGAAGCATATCGAAACCTGAACAGTAAAAAAAGAGAGGGTGACAAGGAGAGATTAGTTACCGCAACATCTTTAAATATGGGTCAGATCTAATCAGCACATTCAATGCAAACCGCTTCTGTATGAGAAAAAAAAACCTTGATTATCTTATCGGAAAGCAGAAAGAAATGAAAAGTAGCAGAGCAATTTATCTTTAGTCTTGAAAATGTTGGCGAAAAAAAGTTATTTCAAACCTCATTCAGTAAATACGGGTGTAAGATCGACTTGTTTACGAAATTATCAGTGTATCTTATCTGTCACCGAAAGTTCACTTCTTTATCCAAGAAATGCTACAAGAAGAAACGTAAGTTCAGAGCTCCTTCGAGCCTACATTTCTAGTTTGAAGTTTAGTTACTACTACGAAACTACGTAAAATTTTCAACATTTAGAGTTCAAAATTCTTGAAAAAAAATGCGAACAAAGGACGATAAAAAATAATAATGCTTCAATAGTGTCTGTGATTTATGTAATATTTTTAGCTGCAAATTATTGTTTTATTTGGTTCGTGTTTTACTAGCGTTCAAATTTAGATGCCTGTTTAATCACTAGTGCTTCTACCCTAGAAGTCTTACTATGAAGTTTTCCAAACCTTGTTATTTCTATTATACCTTTGCAGATGTCTCGGCTCGTAATTATCTTGCCGTAGAGATCCGAAATCAACACCGAGGTCATCTCCCGTTGTGATTGTTTGTGTTCGAAGGCCATCTCGACGGCGATCTTCACCACCAGTGGCCTCCGCTCGGCGCGCATTATATCGTCCAAGCTCTCGCTCACTTCGTGGGTATCGCCGTGCTCGTAATACTCCAGGATGATGGGTTCAACCTTCTTGCAGAACTCCTCATCCGTCATCTCCGGGACAACTTCTTTGAGCTCGAAGTTGTGCCGGTTGTACGCATCCAAGTCGAAGTTGGGATCGTTCTGATCCTCTTCGTCTAATTCCTCGTAAATTTCGTCTCCGAGTTTGCCCCAAACGCCCTTGCCTCCGGCGCCACCCTTCTTAGGAAGACCCCGCGAGACACCGTTGCGTGATCGACGGCTGTTCTTCCACTTCCGGTGTGGTGCCACAAAGTTCGGCGTTCCGGCTACACCCAGCACGCCATCTTTGCTATTGGAACGGGACAGTTTGCGGGCCCGCTTCTTCAATTTGTCGTCCAAGGTTCCGATCGGTTTCTTCATCAGCCCATCGCCGTTCACACCGGTCTTGGGACTTCCCACTGGACTGGTGGGGTTCGAACCCCCATTGGCGTGGTAGCCATTATGAGTGGCGTGGGAACCGTTCAGTTGCTCTTCGACCTCCATCATGGTAACCCTTTTAAGGATGTTTTAACGGTAACGGTTACGGATGTCCCAAAGTACTCGTACAGGTAACGTTCGCCTTAGCTTTCGGTCTCTTCAAATAATCTTTCACGAATTTGACCGGCTTAGGGAAACGCAATTTTCACCAACACCACCAAGAACCAGAAGCCGAAAGCTATTTTTGGATCTGGGCCGGTTTAGTGCGTTGAAACCGAATTAAATAATCAAAGTTTTTACGGAAAATCTTTCTCTTTACCACAAGTCTATTTTTGAGTGTCTTTAACAATAGTTTATTGTTTTGTAACGATAAGCCGAAAACAAAATGTCTTCCGGTTTCGTTAATGATCGATGAGAGCAGATGGAAAAGGCCGGCTTGCTAGACTTAACACCGATTCGCAGCTTCCAGCTTTGTCAAATTTTTCAACCACGACAAAAACTAAACTTCCACTGAAACACAACGCCGGTGCTTTCTACAGTTTGCTTATCAATGAAACAAATTCAATATCCACTTTCAGAATAAAAACGAACTAACTCTTTACAAAAAACTTTTTCTTCCGACTCTACTCGAGAAAAGTCACACTCAACTGCAATCGCCGAAAAAATATTGCTAACTGCGTAATATCCGCGAGAGCACACCGCTCCTATGCCAACCAGCCAGCAGTTGTTGTTTTCTTGTCCACACCAGTCTTGGCACTCTTGTTGTTTTTTCTTCCCGCTCGCTTTTCGGGGCGCCTCCGCTCGCTGCTGCTGTTATTGCCCTTTCAAACACCCCACACAGCACAGACAGAATCTACCGGGAATAGCGCGACGAGCACCCAAACAGCTGGACTACTTGGATGATTCTCTCGACCGAATGTGGAAGATTTTCACCACTTTACACAAGAACGGGACGCGGACAGAGAGCACTCCCCACGAACCGCACCACACCTTATTTTGCCTTCCTTCCTACAGAAGAACACAACACAATTTGCAACAAAGTAATGTGTGAGCACAGCACAACTATCAGGATTTTAATCCGTCCTCCACGAAGTAATAACCGCTAAAGCCAAAAAACACGTCCTATCCGATCGACTGCTGCCGAAGAATTGAAGTCCCTGCCAGCGATGCCACACATACCGATTTTCCGGTATTTATACCGATTTTTTAGCAAAATTTTGACCAAGAATCGGTATATACCGATTACCGATTTTTGGCAAAACATACCGATTTCATACCGATTTTTAAGATTCTAACTCAAACTTCATTCCACTTCCACATTCCCACTTAATTCAAGCTATCCTCGTAAATGTCCTCGTAAAAGGAGACAAAGTGCGGTAAGTGATCGTAAGTGGATCTGTACAACTTTTAAAGTACCCTGCAAAGATCTCCACGGCTAACTCTCATAATTCGTTTAGTTGTTCGCGCTGTTTTGTTCCAATGTTATGTCAAATGATGCACTATTGTAGTGCTAAGCCTTAAAGCCAATGGACTCAGCTCAAGGCTGATATTTGACCTTCTGCGACTGCCAGCAGAAGGTAGAAGTTTCTAAAGATCAATCTCAATTGACAATGCTCTTGTCTCCTGAGATGCTAACTTTTCAAGGGAAAATATACACCGTTGGAATATAATTCTTGTTCAACTTGTCGCCAGATGTGGTATGTCAAGATTTGAAGTGCAATCAGATACACGGTTTGTCATATCATCAGCATAATCTTCAATCCTTCTCTATCTTGTTAGGAAATTTAATAATATCACATGTACCTAACTGCAGAGATCGCCAGGCAAAATGGGTATTTTCAGTTTTGGAAAAACTTTGTGTTTTTTAAACATTTTTCTTAGGAACACCTTCTTTTCTCATTAATTTTCGCATACAATTCTTGGGTTTTCATATGAATAATGTGTGATTTTTCAAAAAATACAATTAATTTTCCATTGGCTGAAAAAAAAATTGAAGCAACAACTCTCTCAACTTTCTGCAATCATTTCTTTTTTTAATCGCTAGAACTCGTATCTAATACTAAAGGCTTTGAAAGCTGAAATGACCAGTTTGGCGATAAAACATCGACCAAACGAAGAACATCAACTTGGGCACATATTTACCTCGAACATCAAAAAGCCATTGGATTTGTAAGTGCTTACTAAATTAAAATCCTTTAGGTTGACCTGGTTCTATTGCCTTATCGAATTTATCAAATTTACATCCCACTTTAGCTAAACATCAATTAAAGAATCAGGATTTTACTTCTATAATATGCCTAAACCACGTGTAACCTGAAAGTGATCGCCATGCCCTCATTTTTCTTATCAAACGGTAACTTTTAAATTAGATTTCCATTCAATTATAGTACTGGAAAGGAATACTACACACAAAACTTTCGAGGCTCCACTTAGCAAAAATTAGCTGTTACTTTCCGTTAGCAAAATTTTTTTTTTACTCTCGAGTTAGCACTTTCCCAAATTGTCATGAATTTTGCTCAATTTGAGTAAAAAAAACCCATTGCTACTGAATTCAGTATTTACAGTAGCATGGACTCAAACTATCAGGTGTTTTTAGTCTGAGCTCGAACCACGGTCGTTTTTGTTTTGTTTTTTTTTTTCTTGACTCCAATGCATTTCATTTTGCCGGTCGCGATTTTGGAGCGGAAAATATAGTTATTCGTGTTTTTTGAAGGTTCAAATTGTGTCCGGGTCCGATAAGTTGCGACTCCCAACGGTTCTGGCGACTTTTAAAAGTTTGATAGGTGTAGCCACCAGGATTCCTCGAGTGGCTCAACTTCCTGTGGTTAACCAGCAGTGCCGGATGTGCTATTTCGCCAGACTTCCGGAAGCGGTGTTCCGCTTCAGAAAAGTTTTAGGAAAAGCCCTAGAGAGTTTTCATGTAAGTTTTTAGTGCATTAGTAGAAGATGAAAATTTTACTATTAACTGTTTGTTTTTCTTTAGAAAAGTATCAGCAAAAGGAACTGCACCAGGGAATATTATAATGGAATGGAAGTGGCATCCAGTATCCCTCCTGCGCAAATGTCATCGAGTGGGGTTCTTGCAGGCGTAAAACACAGAGCTGCCCGAATGAGGAAGGATTTTCTCGGTAAGTGTATTCTAGTTGAAAGAATGTAAAGTAAAAGTTCTGAAAAATGTCTGAAAATTAGACATGTTTATATTTTTCTTTCAAACGAATTTTGAAATATTGAAATAAATAAAAAAAAATATTTCAAACTTCCAGGCTTGATAGCTGTTACCCTTGTAAGTTGGCCTATTAGGTGGTATGAATAAGAAAAAAGCAATTGCTTCGATAGCTTTTACTTAGCTCGAACTTTAGAATGGCAAAATTTGAAAGCACTTGCTCAACTAGATATGATAAAGCAGAGTAGAACATTTACTTTCAACCAGATCCAGATTAAAAATATGCATGCCGTTCGAAGTATTTGACTCATAAAACTGCTCGAAAATAGAAAAAGCAATTACTAGAGCTTTATTCATATCAGTCAATGTCATCCTTATCCAGATCGGCAGCAGGGATCCGGATTTAACATTTTAGCCCCTTGGTTGAACCTTGCCAAATGAAGTTCAATGACAGGAGATTTTTTTTCAAATTGCACGATGATGAGCTGCTTGACCTGGCAAACTAACTGTTGGAACATTGTCTCACCCGTGGGGGGCCAAAATATGTGCATTTATTGAGGATTTTGGTTAAGCTTCCTAGTTATGAAGTGAAAACTGAAAGGTATGGTTTTTTCACAAATTTCTTATTTTTTTCATATACTTTTAGAAAAATAAGTCCGTATAATATTAATTACATGTGTATATAAAATTTGAAAGGAACTTGATTATTTTGTTTTTTCAGGTTTTGGCGATGCTGATATTTCCAAGATCATATAGTGATGATCAAAATGATACTGAAAGGCTTGGAAGCGCGATGTTGGAGGAAGTTGAACAACTTGCAAAGTTGGACTTAATGGTAATTAACTATTTCAACACATGATTATGTTTTATAATCTGATTGAACTTCATTTTATTTTTTTTCCAGGAATTCATCTGTCATCAACCGGCTAGCTTGACAATTCTTATAACACTCTCACAAGATGATGGGCGGCAATAAAACTTCCAAAGAAAAAAGATTTTATTCGCGACTGATATCCAAAATAAAACAGGAAATTGATAAGAACCAATCCTCATTTTTTTTTTCATTAGAAATAGAAAACCCATAAATTTAATATAATGAATATTTAATTTTACTCAAATTCTAGCAAACGTGAGAAAAATAAATTTTGCTAAAATTTAAGCAAACAAAGGGTTTTGTTTGCTTCAAAATTAGTAAACATTCAGTCAGGACACATTTTGCTATTTTGCTAAAAGTTTAGTATAAAAAATTTGCTAAATTGATTGCTAAGTTTTTAGCTGGTCAAATTTGAGCAAAATTTTGCTAATTTTCGGCCTCAGAAATTTTGTGTGTAGTTTTGGATTCTCTGCTGAATTTTCATTTGTGATTTTTACTTTTCTTCAGCAAAAGCAGATACTTTTAAAATTAAAAAAAAATGCAGAAGTCGTAACAAACATAAAGTTCTGTTAAAATTTCAATACCCTCTTTTTATGTAAACTTGCGTTACCTAGAACCAAGATAAAAAAAAGGAATAATATATGCTAAAACACACTTAGCCAGCTAGTTTAATACTCAAAATAACATTCATAAGAGTTCTTAGACTTGCTTTTAATTGCAAGCTTCCATTTATATTAAAAATACGTTAGGAAGTTTAAAATATAAGCATTTTTGAATATCTGCCTCAAATACCGATTTTCATACCGATTTTTAGGATTTCTATACCGATAAAAGATTTTTTTGGGCTCCAAAATACCGATAAAAATGTGGCATCACTGGTCCCTGCTGTTCCGGAAGATGGCGAGAAGCAGCTTGAGCTCAGCTCATCGACCGGTTCTTTACCTTTTCCGTCCGTGCGCTTCGATTCGATTTCGATGGGTTGGTTACCAACACCACCCAACCCAGGGGGAGTTTCCCAGTTATGTATGAGTGTCGGCGCATCTTGGTGTGAGTGACTTCAGGAACTCTTTGCGTGTGGGATTGGTAACTTTGTTTTGATTCAATACACTCACAAGCACCGGTACAGGGTGTTTCGAATATAACCGAGTCTCAAGGAGGAATGCACCCAAAACTTTTTTATAATTTTATTAAACTAAGAATGTTGAAAAATCGTTATCAATAAAGCAGAAAAAATTTACCTACAGATTAATTTTTGGTTACTTAAAGTTCCTGACGAAGCATTTCCGAAATACTTCCCAATCCCGCTGTATGCCTGATTTCTTATTTTTAAAGTTCATCGTATCGAATCAACCAATTTTTGTCCGCAAACGAAGAATTCTAGAGTTTGTTTTGATTAGGTCGTATGAACCAACATAGTCAAAATTGAGTTATTTACTGCAAACGATTGAAAAACATGTAATCTACGTCAGGTAAAAATTTGGTTTCATTTGATCAATAAATAAATTTTAGAACATGGATTAAAATTAAGACGTATAATGACTTTCTCAATTTCGAGTGCAATTTGGTTTTTACTAGAGATGTACCGAATATTCGGTCGGCCGAATATTCGGCGCCGAATACCGCCAGAAAACCGTTAAGCCGAATATTCGGTTCACCGAATAGTTGAGCTAAGTATTCGGCCGAATAGGCCGAATAGGCCGAATATCTACTACAGACTCTATCCAGGATGTCTAGATATTGTTTAAAACTTTCCGTATTTTGTCAGATTATTTGTTAAATCAAATTAAAAACTCAAATTTCCCTTTAAAAAGTTTTAGATTTTGTGTTCAATAACGATTTTTCAAAAATTTCAAAATAAACATAAATTTTGCCCTTTTTAATATTTTTTTCTTAAAGAATCGTCCTGAACGTGTGACTGTGTGGATACGTGTGGTTGATAATATGGTATGCTGAAAGTTAAAAATTATCTTTCTTTTCAACAACTATTTTGAAGATATGTTGCGCAATTTCGACCTTCATCTAATTCAATATCAAAGAAGCAAATTCAAATAGCTTGGCACCTGTTTCGACATGTTTTGTCTAAGATTTCAGGGGAACGCAATCTCTTTGGGGATGAACGCCCTAGAAGCCGACTAGTAATCTGATGTCTTCTCAGTTATTGGTGACATTTTAAAATCAGAAAGACTCTACTTAAAAACATCTTGTAATACATCATCCGATAATATCATCTGGTTGAAAATAATCGACTAAAAACATGAGGGACATTAATATGCAAGAAATTTAAATCATTGAAATGATCACTTAAGTTTTTTTTCATTAAAAACTCAATAGGATATTCGACCGAATATTCGGCCGAATATTCGGCCGAATATTCGTTTGGCCGAATAGTTGAAAAGGTCAATATTCGGTATTCGGCCGTTCGCCGAATACCACTATTCGGTACATCTCTAGTTTTTACGACTATTTGCATCGCGCTAATTTGCCGTGCATGCAAAAAGTCGCAAAACAACAATTCGGCGTAGTGGTTGAAGCGACCTTTTGCGTTTTTTTTTTCCATAAAGTGCCCCGGGAAGTGTAAAGAAAATTTCTTTGGGTTCATTTAATGAAAATATTAATCGGAGGTCGTGATAAATGGTAGTTTTTACTATCTTGGTACAATAGAGACCCTCAATATGTAACTAGGTAAGTGCAATTAATGTTAATTTATGCTGCGCAAAATAGCAAATCATCAGTCTCATATTTTACAGAGGCAATCAAAACAACTAGCGGCTATTTGGATACTTTTCCGAAATCCTGGGGACGATTATTGGAATATCAGAACAGCAAGCCATCAATGTTAAGTCGGTCGACTACTATCAATCGTGATGGACAGTTCCTCGCAGCATCGATTCCGGTAATCACTGTACGGGAACTTTCAGGTAACACCTCTCTGCATACTATCAAGTTGAATATAAGTTTTCCATTAATTTCGATGGAAATTACAAAGATTGAGAAACATCCAATCAATTTAAAATGGAATTAATGTTCATCTGCATAACGACGTTAGCACCAAGTAGGTAATGCAGAATGTCGTAAGTACATTTGCACTGAATATAGCTAAACGAATAGCCATATTAAATGCATATACATGTTCTCCAACTATTTCCACATCTCATACCAGTTTTCCAGACAGCTCTCAGTGTTATTCAAAATACTAGAATTAATAATGTGTTTAATAATTTCAACAGCGATTTTCTCGGAACATACAATGTGGCTTATACGACCTAATCAAAACAAACTCTAGAATTACCCGTTCATTTTTAGCAAATAAGCCCCGACATAAGCTTTGGGTGGCTGGGCTGGCGGTAGCGCATCGCACACTACGATCGTCTCCGGGGATGCTACCAACACATCCCCCCATTCGGTGGCAGCTAATGTTTATGTTATTTAAATTTGTACCTCGTCCGATGTCGATGAGCTGGGATGGGATGAGTCCATCGGTATTTAAGCATTTAATCAAAGCCGGTTATTGACGGGCCCGCCCGTTTCCTACTTGTTTTGTTAACTTTCTTCTTTTCCTTACGCTTATTTAAATTGTTCTTCTTACATCGTGTATGTGTGATAACAAACGATACCACCATTATCGTTGGATTGTTTTTATTGTTGTTTTAGCCAACTTTTATTATTCATTTTTGCCGGTCTTTGCTTGCAAGTAAATATTATTCCGAAATGATGCAATACTGCCTGGCGTATTATTTTTCTTTACAATCCCTCTTTAGAAACGACAATAATCGTCTGACTAATATCGAAAGGGGTTCCTAAGCTTATAAGAAATGGAGAACAACACCATAAAAAGTAAGGTGAAACAAGCTAACGAACAAAACAACCATCAACCGGCCGCAGAAAAATCGAAACGCAATAAGTTGTTGAGCTTGCTGTTTTTTTTCCTTGCTTTTCGTTCTGCAGTAGGTGACCTTGAAACATTTTCAGTCCCGATTCGATTGTACATAAAAGGGGAATTAGAAAGGGAATGAGGTATCCAGGTGGAATGATGTTAGTTAGTTGGACCTGGACGCTGACTTCCGTAAACAACTAACTCGCTAAAACGGCCAAAACAAAGTAGGCCAGAGGAACGATAAGGATTGGAATTCTTTTGAGGTATTTCTGTGAAGTTTATTATTTTTTTAAAGGTTTAAGACCCTTCGACTGTTTGGACAATTTAAAACTTTCCAAATTGATATTTGAAATTTTATCTTTTTTTTTTATTTTGATTGTTTTGAGAATTTTAGGAATTTTGATATAGTTTGCTTCTTTGATCTTTGACAATTTCGAATATTCTTGCATTTTTATACCAATTCAACAATTGTGTTAACAGTTTACCTTAAAAATTTTTAACAATTTTTTTTTCAAATTTAGACATTTCATTTTAATTTCATTTGGAACATTTTTGATTTTTTTTTTAAATTTTGACTATTCTGGCGATTTTAGAATTTTGACACGAATATTACAATTTTATTTTATTCAATGTTCATTTTTTTTAATAATTAATTGAACAATTTTGACAAAATTTATCTTGTTTTGACAACACTAATAATGTTATTAAATTTTTAAAAAAAGTTTTGTTCAAAATTAACATTCTAAATTGATAGATTTCAACCATCATTAATTTTTATCATTTTAATCATTATTATAAATTTATATTTTTTGTCATTTTCGTAATTTTTGTCTTTTTTTATTCATTTTTAACATTTTTGTCATTTCTGACATTTTTGTGATTTTTTTTTTAAGTCAATTTATTTTTATTTATTTTTGACATTTTGGCAATTTAGTAATTTTTGACACTTATTCCATTCTAGTTATTTTGCCTTTTTTTTATTTTTACCATTTTCGTATTTTTGTCATTTTGGTTACCTTTGTCTTTTTGTCATATTTGTCATTTTTCCAATTTTGCAATTTTTGTCACTTGTCACTGTTTTTTTATGGTCATTTTGGTCACTTTTGTCTTTTATCACATTTGTCACTTGAGTCATTTTTGTTTGTTTTTTTTTGTCATTCTTGTCATTTTTTACACTTTTGACATTCTCGTAATTCTTGTTTTTTAGTTTTTTTTTTCATTTATTTCTGGTCATTTTGGCAATTTTGTATTTTTTCTGATTTATTTCATTTTTGTCATTTTGCCAATTTTGTAATTTTCGGTTTTTGGTCATTTTGGCCACTTTTGTTGTTTGGTTATATTGTTTTTATTTTTTATTTTTTTGCATTTTGTCACTTTGGTAATTTTGTCATTTTCGTTTTTTTAGTCATTTCGTTTGTCATTTTTCTCATTTTTATCCATTTTTTGTCATTTTCGACACTTTCAAAATTTTTGTAATTCTTGTTTTTCAGTTTTTTTTTCATATAGATATTTTCGTTTTTGGCAATTTTGTTAGTTTTGTCACTTATTCCATTTTTGTCACTTTGGTTATTTTGTCATTTTTTTTCGGTCACTTTGTCATTTTTTTGTCAATTTTGTCATTTTTATCCATTTGAATCCATTTTTGTCATTTTTGAGATTTTTGAAATCTTTGCTATTCTTGTTTTGAAGTCAATTTTTTTCATATATTTTCGATTTGGGCAATTTTGTAACTTTTTTCACTTATTTCATTTCTGTCATTTTGGTAATTTTTGCCATTTTCGCTTTTTTCATAACTTTTGTCTTTTTGTCACATTTGTCATTTTTGTTTTTTTTTTTCGTCATTTTTGTCATTGTAATTATTTTCGTAAATTTTTCTCATTTGTGTTATTTTTGCATTATTGTCATTTGTGTCGTTTTTGCCTTTTTTGTTATTATTGCCTTTTATGTTATTATGTGGAATTTTTTTCTGAGATTTATGTCATTTTTGTCTTTGCTGTAATTTTTGATTTTTTTTAAACAGTAGGCGGCTGTCAAACCAAAAGCACGCGTTTTATGTTCGCTCCAAATTTTGTTCTGAAATGCATGGTTTGTTCTACAAAGTTGTTAATTATATCTTTCACATAAACTTTGTAGAACATTGCTAAGCATCTTGAAACTTGTTGGACCTAATCGAATATGAAATTTCAAAGGTCATCTACTACTCATCCGCCCATAGAAAAATATTAAGATAAAATGCATTTAAAAAAATGATTTTGATATTTTTTTATGTGCGCTAAATAAAGTAAGAACTTTTTCATATTCATCTGCTTTATTTTTATTATTTTTTCCGGCATTAAAATCTTTAATCAAGGAAAACATCATATAGATTTCAGTGCCCCGTTTTTGCGCTTTAAAATCCTTTCAAGATTTTAGTAATTTTTTCCTTCTGTGTTCTTTTTGTTAATTTTTGAAATTTTTGTCGTTTTTTCGTCATTTAAGTAATTTTTGTCATTTTTTGTAATTTTTGTTGATTGTACCATTTTTGTAGTTTTTGTTTTCATCGACCGTACAGTCGGTTTCCCGAAGAAATAGAAAAATGGAAATTGAAAGTTAATTTACGAAGCTTTTCATTCTACAATTTATTCAGTCAACCGAAGAAACAAAACAGGAAAGGAACTTCAACAGGTCACAGACTAATCCCATTAACCGACTACTGGTAATAGGGTCGGATTGCTAATGTTTCTGCTCTGGATTATTGAAGGGGCCACATAGGGTGGCCCTTCGAAACTGTCATCTATGTAATAGTTGAACCAATTTAAATTGAATCTAAATGACACCCTACCCGGTTCGGATTGCAATAAAGCAGGATCAACCGATTCAAGGTACGAAACCAGGCCTCAGTCGTGCGGAGGATTTCAAACCAATAAAATCGTGAAAACCTTTGACAAACCGGAGGTTAATGGGGAGACGACCTCCCCGTATCGTATCAGGTGTAACAGCTTTGACGCGGATTCCTTCCTTATCTACACATTGTCTTGCTTATCGGACCGGGTATCTTGACATCTGAAGCTCCTCCGATAAGGAGGAGGATAAGACAAGCTTCTTCTACTTCGTTATCGAGAACCTCATCGATGCCGCTACAAATCGGATTTGGTGCAGTGCTGAACGTACCGTTGAAGCAATCACAGAGTCTAGCCATGTCTTCTTCTACCAGTGGTGTCGTCGTTGAGAGACGTGAAGAACCCGTGGCCGAGGAACCGACTCCGGTTACGGTGAACGCCGTGGCCAAGTACGAGAGGAATTCCGTTTCGAGTGGCTCGACTCCGACGAGTCGTTCCGGAGGAACCAGCCGGCAGGATTCGAACAGTGGTGGTGCCGGTGACAAGCACAAGTCCCTGGTCTACAACGATGGACAGTTCAGTATTACGTTGCACCACTACGATAGTATCGTGAGCGAGTTGAAGTGTCCAGGATGTGCTCAGCCGATGTATGGACCGATTCGCCTCTGTCAAAGTGGCCACAGTATTTGTGCGCACTGCTGCGGAAAAGTTGGACTAACGACCTGTCCCCTCTGCCAAAAGAAGATATCCGA